>NW_015632469.1:287888-307099 GCF_001515625.1 Sinocyclocheilus rhinocerous
AAGTAACAACTGTTTTCAACACTAATAAAAATACAACTTTTCTGAAAGACAATTTTTTTCTTCATTTTAAAAAGTAATAATCTGCGTCCTTATGAGTATGCAAGTCCACTGAATGCTGTTAGCTGTACTAAGCATAGCTTAAGCAATTTTTCAAGTATTGGCCGAGAACTGGAAAATTGTAAAAGATTCCATTTTCATTTGACAATATTTTAATTCATGCAGAAAAGCACTAAGAGTCAACTGCTGTTCTACACTGAGCATCTCTTTCATGCAGCACGAGTCTCTACTTAAGCTGGAGGACAAATGAAACTGAAAAACATGACTAATGACGTGACCTTATCTGTGGCAGAGCTCGCTCTCTCACATCTGAGAAAACACAGTAATTAGCTCCCGTCTAGAGTGGCATTTATCACCGCTTTGATTGATGGGATTGTTTTCACATGAAAGGCATTGTAAAAATACCCCTCAACCAGCATCCGCAGGGAGAAGCAAATGAAAGTCCCAGTGTGGCCGACATACTCCAGCCCCTCGAGCATGATATTCTCCAGTGACAGAGTCATGCTCCTCCATTAGAGCTCAACTGAAAGAGACCAAACACAAGAATGTTATTGAGAGTGTGACACTTCTGCTCCAGCTTACCTTGAACAACTCCCCACGGATACTGCCTGGCCCTCACCGCCTTATTCCCCACCTTCACCTCCTCCACACTGCCCACCACAGCAAAGGGAAGATGGGCCTAGAATAAAGACAACCAAAGGCTACATGGTAAAAACATGGTAGTTTTGTATTTCCAAGTAGGTAAAAAGGTTAAATAATTAACCCTTCTAAGTTGTTATAGTGTCTGGGCTTTTTTTTCTCCCTCCTTCAGATGAAGGTAGATACATGGCATGAGAGTTTTCCTGCATTTGCTTCAGTAAAATAAAGTGTTGTGTTGCTTGTTAAAATTGTAATTTTATAATCCAAAAAACATGTGTAAAGAACTATATTACAGAGTGGAAATGGAAAATGACTAACACATGGTCCTCTGCAGCCATGTATTGATTATAGTCATAACTGTAATGCCAATTTCATTTTAAAAGTGTTTGTTATCTATCCTGTGACATAAATCATCATGTTATCTCCATGAATGAAAATGAGAAATGTAGAGCTTCTTTAAAGTTAATTTTACTGCATAGTTCTATAGCTAAATTTTTTTTTTTAAATAAAATGTTTAAAATATTACATGTGTAAAATATTACAAATTATTTTTAAAACTATTTTATTGTCCAGGTCACTTTAGAACACAAGGCGCAGAACATTTCAGAAGACTACAAATTTAAATATTCTGGAAAATATGGTAGAAGTACGAGTAAAGGCTGGAATACTGTGTAAAGAACTATATTACAGAGTGGAAATGGAAAATGACTAACACATGATCCTGTCCAGCCATGTATTGATTATAGTCATAACTGTAATGCCAATTTCATTTTAAAAGTGTTTGTTATCTATCCTGTGACAGAAATCACCATGTTATCTCCATGAATGAAAATGAGAAATGTAGAGCTTCTTTAAAGTGAATTTTACTGCATAGTTCTATAGATAATTTTTTTTTTTTTAAATAAAATGTTTAAAATATTACATGTGTAAAATATTACAAATTATTTTTAAAACTATTTTATTGTCCAGGTCACTTTAGAACACAAGGCGCAGAACATTTCAGAAGACTAAAAATTTAAATATTCTGGAAAATATGGTAGAAGTACGAGTAAAGGCTGGAATACACGACTTCACGTTTGCCCAGATTTTTGTCTCTCTTCAAAAGACTCGGATTAAACATATGGACATTTGTGCAAATCATTTACATTAGCAATAAACATTGTTTTTAATTTAGTAAAAACTAACAAACAAACAAAAAACACAAGCAGCAATGAAATACACATTCACATCTGGAACTGAATTGTCTTTGTTTGGTTTATGTCTATGAGAAGACTCACGTTCATAGAGGAGTTGATTTCGGTCACTGCTTCGTCGTCTGTGGGAAACTGGTAGATCTGAACACCGTTGCTAACCAGCTCGCTCATGATTTTGATCTTGAACTTGTGTAGTTCGCTCTTAGAAATGGTGTCAGCTTTAGCAATAATAGGGATGATGTTCACCTAAAAAGAAACAAAAATACAGAAATAAAATACATTTCACATGGTATGTTCTAGCTCCACGTCTGACAAGCTTGCAGTTAGATTACAGATATAAGCTGGGCTAGAATGAAACATGCAATTAAAAGATCTTGTGCTAAATATGACACCAGTACTAAATCAGGCTACATGTGTTTCACTGAGATTCATAAATGAACGAACAGGCCACAACTGTAACTTTAAAAAAAGACAACTTGTTTCTTCCATGTGAGACTACCTGATGATAATTCTGATGAAAAATGTCTGTGTCTTTTGTCCATGAAGTCATTGGTTGAGGGGCTGAGGTGGGTCAGAGCTGGCTTAATGTAGTCTGGCTTCCATGCAGCATTACCTCTTTACACAGAAATCTGAGCAGGCACAGAGCAGCCTTAACTCAGCTGTGTAAAGAGATGCCTTAAGTGACTTCAGAGTCTCACTGTGAGCAAAACTCAGCGTTTTGTGTATAAAATCAACACTAATTTGCAGTACAAATACCATACAAATTACACAACACACATGCTTTCTGTAGAACACTTGATCATGTGACATCTAAAGGCAGACAGCATTTCCCAGGCTTAATTTGTATTTGTGTTCATGGGGCCCTGGGGCCACATCATTACCAACCATCTGTGCATCTCCTAAAACACAGAAACCCCGAGCTCCACTCTCGTTCATGCTATTACTTTCTGATGAAATGAAAAATTGATTGGCTCTGTTTCCACTGGACAGAGAGAAGCCCCTGCCCACTGTCCTACATTTCCACATATTTAAGGATTATCAATACACCCATGTACAGCAAATGCCATCATAATATCATCATCATTTCATAATCAGCCAATTAGATACAGCTGCGGCCTAGCGGTTTACTGGCATCCTATTAGATGATGTCTGCAGTGAAGTCATAAATCTTCATAAAGTTCATAAAACTTTTTAAAACTAATTTGGCAACTTAAGGGAGTGTCATGCAGCACACTGACTAGTAAACCACAGTGATGTGCACTTACCTTGCTGTCCAACTTCTTCATGGTGACTAAATCCAAGGACTTGAGCGAGTGTCCCGTAGGAGAGATGAAGTAGAGGCAGATGTGGATTCTGGTGTCGTGGTAATTGAATAAAGAACGCTTTATTTTCAGCTCTTCCTGCAGGTAGTTTTCAAACTGTGTGTCGATATAGTCCACAATGGGTTTATAGCTGAAGAAAACAGACACATTACAAGAAATCAGATATGCATTAACTTATTAGCATCAATATTTGAGAGAATTTCATATATTTATGATCTCCTCTAATGAAATCAAGACATTCAGTGTGAGAACGAGAGAGAGACGCAGCTGTGTAGAGACTTGACCGGACCTTGTTTACACTGCCTGACCTTGTCCTTTGACTTCTTGGGCAGTTTTCCCTGCATGCATTGCTTGTAAGTTTTCAGAGCCTACACGGTCTCATTCTGGATGCATTTTTCCCAAAAGACGCAATGTCTGGAACCATTCCTAACTACTTCAAACAGGCAGCAAGTCTCTCTGCCTGTCTGTCCATCTTTACAGCCAACATTCAGAGGGTCAGAAGGCACATTCTAGCAGTCAATGTTTATTTGTTTCCTCTCACCAAACCATCAGTGAGGGTCAAACTGAATATTATAAGAAATGATTTATTTTGTAATTGTTTTAAAAGAGCAACTCTGTAACATTTGGGACATGCCTAAAATTTGATGTTGTTATTTAAAACATTAAAATTAAGTTATTAAAAAAAATAACAATAAAAAAAGTAGAATGTATGTAAAACGATTTGCTAATTAAGTCTAAACTACGCTGTCACTCTTTGTTGCTTAGTGGTTATTGATAAACTTATATTTCCCTATACAATAAATAAAACTTTATTTGATCGATTTTCTTATAATTTTGGCAGCAACTTTGGCAACCAGATTGAAAGGTGAATGTAGTCAACAATACTTTTCATGCCTTTTCATACATATATATATACATATACACATATATATATATATACACATTGTTTGTATTAAGAGGTCAAGTGATTAACCAAAGTATGCAGGTCCATCGAACAGATGCATCTGTATGTACATCACTGGTTTCTCAGTGCAAAACAATGATGCTGGTCTAAGCAGTAAGCAGTTTTTCTACCTTTCTTCTTTGTTGATCTGGTCCCCAAAGCCCACCGTGTCGACGATAGTCAGTTTTAGGTGGACGTTGCTCTCTTGCAAGTCGTATGTTCTGGGCCGCAGGTAAACACCGTTTTGGTAATGGCTGGCCTCCTCATTTTCAAACATGGTGTTAAAAAGGGTGTTCATTAATGTGGACTTGCCGATGCCCGTCTCACCTAACGTTAAGAGAATGACTGATTAGCATTTCCACTACAAGATCAGGCGTTGAGCTAGTGTAGAGTTTAATGGGCTGTTAATAGTTGCTTACCCACACAGAGGATGTTGAAGCAGAAACCCTGAGTCACCGATTTACTGACCAGCTGATCGGGCAGACTGTCAAAGCCAACATGACCGCCAAGGCTGAGGTTTCGCTTTTCTTCATTCTAGGAAGGAAGCAGAGATTTTGTCCTTGAGGTTGACATGGACTGAAATAAGGCATACATAAAGGACAAGGCAACAAAAAGCTTGGAGTGCTGGTCAAGCCAATAAATCAGCAACAACTGGGCCATTTTAAGCTTAGCACTGACTGATAACCATGCTTGCCTGGACAAAAAAAAAAGTATCCAATATCCTTGTCAATGAATAATGCACATTTTGACTTATATTATAATTCAGAAATGCCATGCACCTATATTGCTAGAACAAAATAATTTTAGCTGACACCACATTATACCAAGACTCTATTTTAGCCAACATACCCACTTTCTAGTTGTTTGTATTGGCATCAGTCAAACTCACATTGGTTGACAAATGGGGGATTGGGTTATATTTTATAGCACATTGCGTTATTATAGGTATTGGCGGATTAAGCTAATATTTATATGCATAATATGAGACTTTTTTCACCGGGATCAAACAAGCAAAACTTGATTTCCAGGTTTTAAAACTACTGTTTTATTTGACTTAAAGCATGCAATTTTATTTACTGTCAATGACATTTTTGTTTAAAAAGAGGCCATGCAGTACATGTTTATAATATCAGCAATAACAGAAAATCAGTAGGCCTAATTATCATTACTAGTATAAAAATACTATAAAATTCTGATCACCACCATATCTGAACATAAAATCATACAAACTTGACTCCAATATATATCTATTTTATACTTCATAATTGCTTGACAAAAGCAGTTTGAATTGACAACAGACTTATTTCTGCTTTGGACAGACTTAAAAGTAAATAAAAGTAACAGTAGACGGTAATCAAAGTGTAAAAGTTTTAATGTAACAGAAGTAGCACCAGACTGTTTCTTTTGTATTGAAAAAAAATTATTGAAAAGAAACAATTGCGGAGTCCAGTCGGTTGTTGATTGGATGGAAGCAGATCTGAATGCAACTGAAATTGGTAGGATTTAAGAAGACTAAATGATTGGAGAAATCAGAAATATGTCTTGTCATGTCATTGAACAGATGCAGACATTTTAATTAAACATTAGGATCAAACAGTTTTAAAAATGTGAAACAAGCATGAAAGAATCTATGACAGGCATATAGAAAGTAGCTATGAAATTCCATGCATTTCACGCCGACTTTAAACCATGCACCATTCTACACAATCGGTCATTCAAAGCCTCTCAAATTAAAATCCTATAATTCAGCACCAAACAAATCTAAAAACCCACTAAAAGGCTTTCATCTCACTAATGGGTGTCCTAAAACTGTGAAATCAATGCGCTCCTCCCTTGTCTGGCTTCGTCTTCTTCCTCAATGCAGGCACATATTTGGTGAATGATGTCACTGAGACGATCACCGAGCGCTACTGAGGGAAGCAGCAGTTCTGCTGGCGTAACACGCATCAAGCACAAAAGGAATTCTGACTGAAAAACCTGCACCGACCCCTGTGTCATTTCAAAGCTGAGGCACTCCAGCATTAGGAAGTGAAGGGGAAATGGCTGAAAGCGTTTTTGGAAAACAGGCAGTCTGGAGGGAGGAGGAAAAAAAACTTGAACAATGCCCATATAGGGGCTGATAGCAAATGCCCCCGCCGTAAGGGAAACATTTCCCCTCAGGGGGCAGTAGATCGAGAGGAAATGGTGCAGCTTTTGGGCCACACAACAACATTTTCTCAACCCGCCCTCAGAGTGACAGGCCTATGCATACTGACAGAACACTCAACATTCCATGCGTTACTCTGCGAAAGAATGGCCCCATCCAAAAACACTTAAAAAACAATCACTCCAAGCATCACTGACTTACATTCTTCCTTAACAGAGATATTTTGAATAACGTACTGGTTGCACTTTTCCATTTGTAAGCTTCAAAACAGTTCATTACATTACTAATGACCACGGCTTCATCCATATCTAGATTTGGAAAATTACGAGGTTGAACACTTTCTCAAGCCAAATTACAGTAGATATGAATTTCCATCATTTGGACCAGCGGCTAATAAGAAGATGACTTAAAACTATAACTCTGCAGGGAACAGTGACGCCATCCAATGGACAATCTATAACAGAGTCTAAGACAACAACACAGATTGTTCAGGGCAGATGGGTACTCAGAATGACAGTGGAGAAGAGCCAAATTGGGACGGCTCCATTCTCACCCCCTACATACACCTGAATATGTGCGTGCCCGCTTCAGCAAACTGACACGACAACCCTCATCGGAAATTGCGCTGGCATCCCATCTGATATGGAAGGAGGAGGGGCCGACGTGGAGAAGAATGCAGATGGTCTAGATTTGGTCGCAGTATGGCATCTGCCCATAAACAAAAAAAGCATTATCTGCCTTTTCTATAAGAGATCTTCAAGAAACCGTGTGCACAAGCACAGCTGACTGTGCAGTTGCATGTAAGTTGTGTATGTAATATGCATAAATTACAGTACAAACACATGCACACCCTTAAGGCCGTTATGTTCTTGCCAAAGAGGGTCCTCTATCATTTGAATCATGTGATGTTGGTGTTTATTAATATCAGTGGCATCTAAGCACGAACAGGATGTTGACTCATCGCAAAATGCATATAGCTTTACATAACAGTAACTACATCAGCCCTGCCCTGAAACTAGAGTATGACACAATAAATGAAATTAACGTTAAACAGGATCGTCTTGTTCCAATCCTTAGCATCTTTCAGTAAAAAGACTGCGCTGACTGCACTGTATTTGAGATTAAAAGGGATAGGTCACCCAGAAACGTAAATTCTGTCATTATTAACTAAGATCTTAGAGCTATGGTACCTATGAAAGTCATCAGAATGTTATGAGGGTGTGTAAATGATGATAGAATTGTAATTTTGGGGTGAACTGTCCCTTAAAGCTTTTTTGCCCATTATGTAATTAGAATTGAAATTGACCCGCCACGGCTCAATGCAGTTGATCAA
Source organism: Sinocyclocheilus rhinocerous (assembly GCF_001515625.1). Taxonomy (NCBI): domain Eukaryota; kingdom Metazoa; phylum Chordata; class Actinopteri; order Cypriniformes; family Cyprinidae; genus Sinocyclocheilus; species Sinocyclocheilus rhinocerous. The sequence goes on from NW_015632469.1 coordinate 295,522, forward strand.
TATGACGCCTAAAACCACACAAGCCTCTAATCAAAAGGCATTGACTGTTAGAGCACACTTACATTTCATTAACTCACATATTGTTAAAACAATGCTTGTATTCAAGCCTTCTAAGTCTAACAGAGACTTTTAAGGCAACGCACCATGTTTCACTTCCACAGCACAAACATGAACTATTATCTACCCTGCCCAACAGACTATAAACAGCTACAGTTACCCTTCTCTAACACAAGCTAGCTGCCCTCAAATCCAAAGGACTTCCTCAAAATTAGGAGTAGAAAATAATTCCCTGAGCATTCCCAGGCATCCATCCTGAACAAACGGTGATTGATCAGTACTCATGACACATCTTCGTTAATGTCATTCAAAACAAAGATGTATAAACCAGTTTAAACTCCCCTAGAGGCTTCAAAGGTAGCACCGACCAGCATGGTTTTTCTGGTGAAGCTTGTTGATCAAGGAAGTCTTGTTTAAGGACATTAAGAAAGATCAAGGAAGTTAAGAAGCCTGCTGGTGGCACCAGATTACCAGCATCCAAAACAAAGGTCTTTTCATCACGGTGGCTTATCAACAGCGTCCTGCTTCTCGTTTCATTTACACAGACTGAAATCTTACTGCGTTCTTGTAATCTTTTTAACCTTCACACCATCAACCACATTCTCAGCTACTCTAAAAACCCCACAGTTTGACTGTGGGACCATCAGATATCAGCAGCCCCCACCTTATCCTCCCTTTATCTGTGATCTCAAACTGAAGGGTCATATGTTGGCCCCAAACTTGACAAACTGTGGTGAGAATGAAGACGGCTGTTCAGTGTTGTAGTGATGTTTCAATTGGGATTTGGGTGCAGTTAAACACTAAAGATGTCAGCAAAGTTGTAAATGAGTGAACATGTTGCCTTCAAAAGCAATCACGTGCTGCAGTCCTGCTGAAATTCTCCAATAGTAAACCGAAATCTGTTATTGTAGGTTGTATCAGCCCGTAGCGTAAATAAAGAGATGATCACAAGTAACATTCAAGACACTCAGAAAAGACGTTTTTCGTTCGTCAACAATGTAGAAATGCATTATATGGTTAAAACAAGCTCATTGAGACAGACAGTAAACATACACACAGTAAAGCAGTAAATAAACAGCGTTAGATTGCACTACTGCTCAATGTAACGTTAGATAGAGTCCGTTGGGCTAAGCTAGTTACGTTAGAGTAACGTTAGCGCTCGTGCTAGTCCCAATTCATTACAGAAAACCTGCAACGACTGTGTACATCTGAGTGAACACGGGTCTCTGGAAGTAAGAACTGACTGAAAAGGGTACTTACAGAAAATATGTCTACATCCGTGGCCGCCATGATGAGGAATGTACGTGTTTAGATCAGGCGAAAGGGAGCTGTCTGTCTGCCCTCGTCTCTCTCACCGTCCGCTGACGCTGACACACACACACACACACACTCTCACACACACACACACTGTGGTTGGGATGGAGAATTTACGAACCGTACTATGGTGAAAGCCGTGCTTATGAATTTAAATGACGCAATGTGACGCTCTGCGCTGATTGGCTGAAAGTCCGAACTAAGGAATCCTACCACGCCCAGAACGTTTGATTTTCAACGGCCGCTTGAATATTAACTAGGTGACGCCACTAGACAGTTCAGGATCATTACGTAGCAGGTTGATACGACCTAATTAATATTCATGAGATAACATTTCGCCATACTAGGATTCGTAATTTCACAAAATCAAAACTCAATATGGCTTCTTCCTGGAAACTCCCACTGACTTCAGGAATGTCTTTTCTTAAGACATGGCCAGGTAGAGCTTCTAAATAAAGAAATATGCAAGTAATTATCAATCATGACTTCAAACCGTTTAATAACAAGCATAATGTTCGTTCAAACACACTCGCATGGGAGAGTACAGGCAATTTACTGATTGATATTATTTTATTTTCAATCATTTAACAGTTACTAGCTCCTAAATGATTTAACTAGCTCAGCTGAACACCTTTATCCTTTACAAATTATGTTAAAATAAATAAAAGACTTCATTTAAGAATCGTTTTTAAACTTTTGCACAGCTCCGCCCCCACCCACGTCTTACTTCTTCTTCTTCTTTTTTATTACGCGTCGCTGCATTCATTCCGGAAAACAGGTAAGGGCGTGGCGACAGTCCAGGTGTCCTCGAGAGACGTATGTTTATATTTCAGACGAAATAAGAAATGGCTTTGACTCAAGAGGCGATTTTAAACACACTATTAGAAAGCAAAGGAAAGGTGAAAAACTCCGAGCTGCTGAGCAAGTTCAAAGATCTACTAAACTGCAGTGATCCAGCGGAGAAGAAACAGAACCGAGATCTCTTCAAAACCTTTGTGAACAACATTGCTGTCGTGAAAGACTTCCAGGACGCCAAGTATATAGTCCTAAAGAAAGTGTACCATCATTTACTAGAAGCCTCAAACGACGAAAGCGCACCAACAGAAGATTGCGGTCGAGATGGATCACATCCAGAAGAAGATGAGAAGGAAAAATCCACTCATTCCCAAAATGCAGAAGGTAAGAAGTCTGAACAGAAAGCTCTGAGCAGATCTTCGTCAAAGGCTTCAGACGGCAGCGCAGAACTCTCCCCAATAGAGATTGCTTTGGAAAGAAGCAAGAATGTGGACTTTAAACCTAAAAGGTCTTTGCATTTCACCGTCCCGCTGAAGCCTGACCCCGATTTCTCGGGAGCCGCCAAGAAAGAAGCAAGCACAAACAAACCGTATGCTCTACCTTTACGAATGCCCCAAATAGACTTGGGTCATCATCACAAGAAGCCTTCCACTGAGAGCTTGGGACAAGAGCTTCAACCCTCGCCTCGGTGTACAGACAGCGTGGCCTGCGCTGGTGCCTCGCCGCAGTTACAGAGACACTTCAAGACCCCTACACAAGCGGATGAGCCCAAGGACTCGCACCATTGCCCGCTTGATCCCGTGGAGCACGAGTGGCTGGTGAAGTCTGCGGCCGGACAGTGGAATCAAGTGTACGGCTTGCTGTTAAAAGACGCCCAGCTTGCAGAGAAGAAGGACTTCATGTCAGGGTTCACGGCTCTGCACTGGGCCGTCAAGTGTGGAGACGCTGACATGGTGTGTACGATTATTGAGGTGTCTAGGAAGAGCGATCATGGGGTGGACGTCAACGGCAAGTCCAATGGTGGCTACACACCGCTTCACATCGCTGCCATCCACCTTCAGCTCTTTCTGATTGACCTTCTAGTCCGAAAGTACGGCGCCAATGGGAACATAAGGGACAACTGCGGTAAGAAACCCTACCACTACCTGGACACAGGGGTCTCCAGAGAGCTGAGGGAGCTTCTCGGAGATCCGAAAGCTGGCCACCGGGAGGTGCATCATCAGGTCAGGGATGAGTATGATGCACGGAAATACTCGATAGGTCACCTCTTCCTAGCTCATCCGGTGGGGCTCAAGAAAAAGAACAAGGCGAGAAACCAGTTCATCTCCGTCAGTGACGACGGCAGAGAGAGGGATGAGCCAGTGTTGCATAAACTGAGGCTGGTATCCGATGTCTTTCCATAACTGAGACTAAATGTGGATTATGAGTTTGTTTTGGAGACAATATTTGTGACCCTAGAGCACAAAACCAGTCATAAGTAGCAAGGTTATTTTTGTAGCAATAGCCAACAATAATACATTGTATGAGTCAAAATTATCGATTTTTCTTTTATGCCAAAAATCATTAGGATGTTAAGTAAAGATTATGCTCCATGAAGATATTTTGTAAATTTTTCTACTGTAAGTATATCAAAACTTAATTTTTGATTAGTAATATGCATTGCTAAGTACTTCATTTGGACAACTTTAAAGATGATTTTCTCAATATTTAGATTTTTTTGCACCCTCAGATTCCAGATTTTCAAATAGTTGTATCTCGGCCAAATATTGTCCTATCCTAACAAACCATACATCAATGGAAAGCAATTTAAAATAAAATACCCTTATGACTGGTTTTGTGGTCCAGGGTCACATTTGTGATCTAAATGAATCAGCCTTTATCTGAGATTCTAGAAGAATTGTGTATTTCCAAAGACTTCTTTTAAAGTTTATTTTTAATACGAACGACGATATAACCTGCCGTTCAAACCACTTTTTAAAGAAATTAATACTTTGATTCAGCAAGAACACTTTGTGTTGATCAAAAGTGACAGTAAAAATATGTATGTTACAAAAGATTTCTGTTTCGTGTAAATGTTGCTCTATATTGTCCTATCCTAACAAACCATACATCAATGGAAAGCAGTTTAAAATAAAAGACCCTTATGACTGGTTTTGTGGTCCAGGGTCACATTTGTGATCTAAATGAATCAGCCTTTATCTGAGATTCTAGAAGAATTGTGTATTTCCAAAGACTTCTTTTAAAGTTTATTTTTAATACGAACGACGATATAACCTGCCGTTCAAACCACTTTTTAAAGAAATTAATACTTTGATTCAGCAAGAACACTTTGTGTTGATCAAAAGTGACAGTAAAAATATGTATGTTACAAAAGATTTCTGTTTCGTGTAAATGTTGCTCTTTTGGACTTTCTATTCATCGAAGAATCCTGAAAAATAAATGTATTGCAGTTTGCACAAAAATATGAAGCAGCACAACTGTTTTCAAGATCGATGATAATCAGAAATGTTTCTCGAGCAGCAAATCAGCATATTAGACTGATTTCTGAAGATCATGTGACACTGAAGACTGGAGCAATGATGCTGAACATACAGCTTTGATCACAGAAATAAATGTCATTTTACGATATATTCACATAGAAAATGGTTATTTTAAATTATAGTAATATTTCACAATAATATTGTTTTTACTGTATTTTTAAGCAAATAAATGCAGCCACGGTGAGCAGAAAAGTCTTCAGAAACATGAAAAATCTTACCAAACTGTTGCGTACTATACGTGTATTGATGTTTTTTTTTCCCTCCAGATTTAAATGTAGCAATTACTGATGATTGTAAATCATGAGGTTATTATGAGGGCTATTTGTCTTAGGGAGCGTAACTCATTGGGAGCGGCCTAATTGTTATTTTCTGGCTGTTTAGGCATCACATGTTTGCACACGTTCACTTAGGTGTTGTGACAAGCTGGGCAACATTTTAGAGAATATTTTCGTATTTAATGTAGATGTTAAAACAAATATCTGAACACATTCAGGTCATGTTTTATACTGATCAACATGCTTATTTTTAGTCATGCATAATCCTGCCATGATCAAGGAACACCTGTAATTATGGGATCTTATATTCTAATGCCATGATCCCTAAACAATAAATACATTTTCTTACTCAAAAATGTCTTCATATATAAAGATGAATGAACACTTTTATTTAGTTTATGTATATATGAGATATTGTTTCTTGAGCCAGCGATGAATAAGAACAGATTCAGACTCGTGTGAGCTGGTTAACACTCAGCGGTTAGTCTTGCTGACCATGTGTGCTTGGTTTTAGAGATCACCCTTGCATTGCTGATCTGAGATCAGTAGTGGTTAATAAAAAAAGCCACAATTTAGATTGAGGAAAAGAAAGCGGTGCTGGGAGTTTAAGCCAACATGGGCCCTCATGGATGACAAGATAGAAAGTGAACAGTTTTGCTTACAGCATATATATATATACTGTATATACAGTGGTGGCCAAAGTGATTAGAACAGTAGTATTTTCAGCAGCTAAACATGGTTTTAAGTCAGTTATTTCTATGTTTTGCTGTAGTGTGTCAGTAGGAAATATCAGTTTTATGACAGCATCCTCATTTTACAGCATTTTTACACAAGTGCCTAAAACATTTAACAGCTTTGCAGGAGGTTTCTTGAAGCGTCTTGGAGACGTCTATATAACAAACATTTAAGTTTTTTATTATGTTGTGACATTATTTACATTTGCGTGATGTTTACATGACATTTCCCCTTAAATTTTCAGATGCATCATGACAATATAAAAATGTGTATGGCCAAATAGTCTTTAAACAGGCTATTTTAGAAGTATCTAAATAAATGTAATTATAATATTACCTATTTGAATTAGGCTAAACATCAAACAAATCAAGTTATTTTTATTCATGAAGCACAGATTTTCACAATCTACATTATTTCAAAGCCTTTTTACAGAAACATTTGCCTTAAAGCACAATACACTCTAAAAAATGCTGGGTTAAATACAACCCAGTGCTGGGTAAAAAGGGGACAAACCCAGCAATTGGGCTGTTTTGACCCAGCGGTTGGGTTAAATGTTTAACCCAACCTTCTGGGTAGTAACCCAACCGCTGGGTCAAAACAACCCAATTGCTGGGTTTGTCCCCTTTTTACCCAGCACTGGGTTGTATTTAACCCAGCATTTTTTAGAGTGTGCAGCTAAAAATATTATCTGTCAAGTTCTTGTGAAACAAACACTTAAGATGCACGGTGAGAGTGAAGTGTGTCGTTTACATACTTTATTCACAGTAAAATAAAGAGAATGGAATTTATGCATTCCACGTGACAATAAGCTGGAAACCGCAAGATAAAAAAAAAACAATACTCAGAAAACCAACAAGACAAAACAGCACTCACTGATGAACTAGGTCTTTCACCTGATTTAGGATTTTGTTTTTGTTTTCAGGCCATATGAACATGAACTTGACAGAAAACTATGTGTATGGCATATCGAGGAGCAAAAGCAATGTATTCCACAAGAAATGCTACTGAAAATGAGGAGCGAGCGCTGAGAAATGCATTTCTGAGAGTTCAATTTCCTAGACATATTAAAATAAATTTTTTGCAAACCCAAAATGCAATTTAAAGCTGGTTTGGGTGGTCTAATGATTTTTTTCTCGAAGTGCACAACACATACACTGACGTGCATTTGTAAAGTGAACGGGTCAGCAGTAAGTGGACAGAAATAATAATGCTTCCAAAACAAGTACAAAATAAATCCAGCATAACCCTGATAAGTACCAAAACATTTGGGTTTTTGAAAACATTCGGAACACGCGAGTAACATATGGATTCATTATTGCGCACAGAAACAACTACCCAGCTAACAAAAATATGTTGCTAATGTTCCCATTCAGTTCTGGAAAAGTTGTGAGAAAGTTCTCTGAATGTTTATGTAGTTAATGTAAAAACAGCATGAAGATGGTATATATAAATATGAGTTTAATAAAAAAAATGTACTAATTAGCCTATTATTAATGAAGGCCAGTATCACCGATACCAATACTGCTACTGATAAATGCATTTCCGCCCTCAATTAAGAAAATTACAGTGACTTTACCACGGGTTGTGTAACTTCAGCTGCTGGGGGTAACACATTACAAGTAACGCCAGTTACATAATCAGATTAATTTAAACAAGAAAATATTTGAAAAAGTTACTTTTTTATATTAAAATCAAACAAGCAAGCCCAGCCCAGCTGAAAAAAAAGTTATGTAACACATTACTTTCCACAAAAAGTAACTAACACAATTAGTTACTTTTTTTTTTTTTAAAGAGTAACGCAATATTGTAATGCATTACTTTCCCCAACACTGGCAACGATGGCAGTTACATAATACAGACTTCAGTCGTTTCACCAGACACATCTTTAAAGAGATTCTTCAAAAAATACTTGATCATTAAATACACATACGACATGATAGTGGCAAATGAAATTACTAGACAAAAGGGCATGAATGAAATAACGAAGCCCTGAAATCATTACGAATGAACACTTAGGATGCATTACAATATCCAAGCTCATGGTTCCTAATGAGTATGTGCAGTTTATTATCAAAGGTGCTTCTTTCTTCCGTTTTTGGTCGTGATCTGTGATTTATTTTAGAGTGCATTTGTCATTCATCTACTTCAAGCTCTCATTAAACCATTCCTGGGCTCTTAAATAAAGCTTTCCATGCTTTCGAAAGTCAGCTTAACACGATTCACAAATATCAAATGAAACATAGCATCTCAGGCTCTGTGAAACAAACGGCACCTTCAGGTGTTACAGAGCCACGTGCAGGAGTCTGATGGAGGTAAACTGCAGAGTAAGGCCTCGAGCTGCTCCTCTCCTAAACGCTGTTTCTCATCGAGGTCTTTCTGACGGATGAGTAAAGAGGCCTTGGTCTGAATGAAGCGCCGGTACTCCTGCAGCTGTGTGTCCGTCAGCTGTTTGGAGAGGAAGGTGGAGACCACGCGCTCCCGCCGGTCCAGGTTATCCTTTAAGTCTTTGGCGTCCTCCCTCTGTTTGCACAGGAGACGGTAGCGGCTGTCCAGAGATTGCTGTGGGTCGACGAAAGTTGGAAGGATCACAATTCTGCTCATTTGTGACCCTGTACCACAAAAGCAGTCATAATTTTTTTAAGTTGAGATTTATGCATCATATGAAAGCTGAATAAATAAGCTTTCCATTGATGTATGGTTTGTTAGGATAGGACAATATTTGGCCGAGATGCAACTATTTGAAAATCTGGAATCTGAGGGTGCAAAAAAATCTAAATATTGAGAAAATCACCTTTAAAGTTGTCCAAATGAAGTTCTTAGCAATGCATATTACTAATCAAAAATTACGTTTTGATATATTTACGGTAGGAAATTTACAAAATATCTTCATGGAACATGATCTTTACTTAATATCCTAATGATTTTTGGCATAAAAGAAAAATCGATCGTTTTGACCCATACAATGTATTGATGGCTATTGCTACAAATATACCTCTGCTGCTTATGACCGCTTTTGTGCTCCAGAGTCACATTTGTCATTAGTGTTAGCAGTCACACACAGAAAACTACAAGGCAATATAAATGACCTGGAACATGAAAATTGCACATCTGTTTGCACATCTATTACATTCATGTATTTATTTTTTGTAGATTTTGATATTTTTCACTTTTATTTAAATCTAAATTACTAGTTTTTACCAATAATTTTAATACAAAATAAGCACAATCTTCACATTCTTTACAAAATATCTTTTCAGTGCATGAGAAGACCAGTTAAAATATCAGAAATTGCCACTAGATGGCCTCAAAGCTCTAACTGGAGCAACTGAATTGAGAAAAAAAATGTTCCAAGCTAATTTTCTTCTTTATGCATTTAGATATAGTATATTTAGACATTGACACCAAAAATGAAAAATGTAAGTCAGATGGATTTTGATTGGCCATCAATGTTTTTATCGTTCTTCAGCTGAATTTCTATGATGTAATAATTCCTGTCATTATTATTATTGTTATAGTTGTTGTGTGAATCAGGGATACTTTGGGGTTTTTAAAACAGGTGTGAGCAACAGAAACAGTTCCAACAAATATGTTCAAATATCATTTTTAAATGATTATACATGTAAAGTTAGAAGCTACACTACTGCTCAATAGTTCGGTGTCAGTAAGATTTTTAAATGTTTTTTAAACAAGTGCTTGTTTTTGTATACAAAAATATTCTGGACTGATATTGAACATTTAATTAAGAAGAAACTGTGCATTGCTTTACAGCTGAGTGGTTACGACATATTAATATATTTTAATGATCATGATATTGATAAAGATAAGGCATATCTTTTACAATTATTAATATACATGGGAAAGTTTCATATTCATAAAATGAAATGGTCAGACTCCAAACCAAATGTTTCTCATTTTAAAAATGATTTCAAGCTTTGTTGTAATGCTTTACAAAACGGCACAAGTAAAAAGGCGATTAGAGCGTATAACATTGTATGTAAATATGACATTGTAGCATAAAATTGTATTTTTTTGTCCTTTGACGATTATGAAGAATTCAGATGCAAAAGTGGCATCTGAAATTTTCTTCTAAAATGAGAATTTTTTTAATCAGGCTTTTACGTTTAGGTTCAGTAATTTTACTCTAATTGCAATGTATAGGTCCTTTTCTATGCAATTAAAGTGAAATAACTAAACATAAATATAGGAGCCTGATAAAAATGCTCATTTTAGAAGAAAATTTCAGACAGAACTTAGAGGCTTTTGCATCTGAACTCTTCATATATATATAGATTAGTAGATTAATCGCGATTAATCGCATCCAAAATAAAAGTTTTTGTTTACATAATATACAGTATGGGTACTGAGTTTATTTATTATGTATATATAAATACACACACATACAGTATATATTTTTAAGATATTTACATGTATATTTTATATATAAATATATTTCATATATAAATATAACACATATTTCTTAATGCGATTAATCGCGATTAATCGTTTGACAGCAATATAGATTAGTAGATTAATCGCGATTAATCGCATCCAAAATAAAAGTTTTTGTTTACATAATATACAGTATGTGTACTGAGTTTATTTATTATGTATATATAAATACACACACATACAGTATATATTTTTAAGATATTTACATGTATATTTTATATATAAATATATTTCATATATAAATATAACACATATTTCTTAATGCGATTAATCGCGATTAATCGTTTGACAGCACTATATATATATATATATATATATATGTTTTTTGTTATTGTATAATTCTCTGGAACTAGTTTATTGTATTTTTGTTTTGTTTTGTAGTTTTTTGTCGGTTTTGCAATGGAAAATTCTCATTGCATTGTTCTTGTTTATGGCATTAATAAAAAATGTAAAAAAAAAAGACTGTCGCTCTCAAAGCAACTTAAGCGGCCTTTAGTGTGTTTAGGGCTCCTCCTAGTTATCGCCTCATTCAAACACTAGTCTGATGTGAACTCACTCTCTCCTCGGCGTCCATGCTGTCGTCGGCAGTGCTGAGGGCGTTCTGTACGCGGGCCAGACGGGCCGACAGGCACAGCAGCAGGCTGACCACACGCTCCAGGTCCTCTATAAACTGCGTGTAGCGCTCAAGCTCGGCTGACACACAGCTCTTTTGTACCAGAGCCTCCAGAGCATCGCCTCGCTCCCCGTTCACCTTCTCCTCGCTCTGGACGGTGGAGCGCACTTCCTCCAGACACTGCAAGTGCTCCTCTATGTGTGCTTTCAGCCGCCTCTGTATGTGACAAGATGCAAAGAGAAACCATAGATATGTTTCCAGATTCCAGAATGCAACGTAAGAGTGCAGGTTTCTGAAGTAAAAATCCCATGCATTTTCCCCACAGACCTTTATAAATCTTTCAGGAAAGAGCTACGAGCTCTGAGGTAAAGATACGTGCTTCTCTAGAATCTAATCTGTTACTGTTACTGAGAACAAATGTGCAATTAAATTGCAGTTCCTTATGAAAATGTTAACGATTACAGAGGGGGTTACATCTGAATATTTTCACACACAGATATGACTGATTTCTCTCCAGAGGTGGACAGTAGTGAAGTATTTTTACTTTACTCAAGTAAATGTAAAAAAGTATCTGTACTTTAACAGAGTGTTTTTCCTTTGGAAAGCTTTTACTTCACTACATTCCAAAGCATAATGTCGTACTTTTTACTGCACTACATTTCATAAATAAAAGTTGTTTTTTTTATACCTTTAATACTTAAAGCTGCAGTCCGTAAGTTTTGCCTCTTTGTCGCCATCTCTGTTTGAAAACCTGGAATTGCAGCTGTGTGCAGAATTATCTAGCTTGTGTGGGTTGTGCT
>NW_015632469.1:307493-342334 GCF_001515625.1 Sinocyclocheilus rhinocerous
GAACTGGTTTTCTTTCAAATACAAATCTTTGTAATCCCAGGCTATCTGTAATCAGAAGCACATTTATAACTGGAATATAATTTAATAAATAAATATATTATATATTTAAATAAATAATAAATATATTTCATAAACACATAATCCTTTATGGATTACAATCCGCCATCAAAATGATACATTTAATTGCTCAAATATTGATTTCGGATCATTTTTAACCAAAAAAAGTTACGGACTGCAGCTTTAAAAACAATAAACGTAGTACTTTCATGTACTCAACTAAATCTTTGAATTACTTGAGTAAAAGAAAGAAAGTACTAGATTTCTAATGTAATTAAGTATTAAATGATATTTAATATGAAACGTAGTGCAGTAAAAATAACAATATTATGCTTTGGAATGTTGTGAAGTTAAAGAAAAATACTTTAAAAAGTACTTTTAAAGCAGAGTTACGGACTGCAGCTTTAAGAACAATAAACATGTAGTACTTTCATGTACTCAAGTAAATCTTTGAATTACTTGAGTAAAAGAAAGAAAGTACTAGATTTCGAATGTAATTAAGTATTAAATGATATTTAATATGAAACGTAGTGCAGTAAAAAGAACAATATTATGCTTTGGAATGTTGTGAAGTTAAAGAAAAATACTTTGAAAAGTACTTTTAAAGCAGAGTAAAAATACTTCACTACTGTCCACCTCTGTTTCTTTCCCAAATTTCATTGACTGCTTTAAAATATGAGTCTCAGGAGTTTAAGACACAGAATAGGACACATGCTTAACTGTTTTATTTCCTATTTGGGTTTATGTATATGCTTTATTTTTTAAGATTAATTGTTAGATGCCAGTGTTTCCTGTCATAGCTATGCAAAGATTTGATTTCAAAAACAGTATCATCAAAATCAAAAGTGCTGAAGTCTGATTTTGCGGTGGCTGTGCTTTAAAATGAAATTATTATAATCTTAGTTCAAGTGAAAGTCTGACAGTAATCAGTGTTGAGTACTGTAAAGTTAAACCTGCCTGCTTTAAATGTATCAAATTGAAAACATTTATTAGAAATTTAAAAAAGTAATCAGTTACATTACATTAATAAAGTAACTGAAATAGTTACACTACTTATTACATTTTAAATTGGGTAACTTGTAATCTGTAATCTATTGCATTTCCAAAGTAACCTTCCCAACACTCTCTATATATTTTATACTTTTTATACTAACAGCAGTACCTTTTTATCGATGATATCCGTGTTGCTCAGGACATCTTTCTGGTTTGAGAGAACAGATTGATTGTTCACAGATGACGGAAGGTTCAGTGGTTTCTCACCTACTGGCATCTCAGTGCTTTAAAAACAAAAAACAAATATGCAAAATAAACATGCAGCGGAAATGTAATATTTTAAAACTGATTTGAGCGAAATATGAAGAGCTCTGTATCAATCTCAAAATGTGCTGTTCCAAACACACACACAGGACAAACACACAGGAGACTCCAGTCCAGTTTTAATACGCTAATAATGCAATAAACATTAAATATATATTACACAAATGTTGGGTTCTATTTATTAGATTAAACCTTTTTTCAGTAGTGCACAAAACAACAACAACAACAACAAAAAAACAACTACCATCCCCCAAAAACTGTATTGGACATTTAATGTAATTTTTGGGTAAAATACAGTTTTTGGAAATGAAAAACATTTTAAACAGATTTTTTTACATTTATTTTTTACAGTGTACAGTGAGCCATTTATTTTAATTATATGCACATTTAAAACATAGGAAAGGACAAGATGCTTTTTCAGTGTGTATTTGACAGATGTGCAGTAGTCACCTGTTAGCAGCTTTTTCTGGGTTATTAATCTTCTGCTCCTGTTTTTTCTTGTAGTGTTCCTCCATTAGAAGAGTATCCTCAGATAACAGCTGCTCCATCAGCATGAGTGCTGTCTTCCTATTGGTTACGGGGTAAAGAATGCGAGCTAACGATTGGTCAGCTGAGACCACGTCCCGAACAAGCACCTCCCACTCCAGTTTGTCCGCTGGACAGCTTCCTTCCATCACAACAGGGCCGTCTTCCTTCTTTACGGTCCCGTCTTGCTCCCTATTAAGTGCAGGTACCAGGCATGTTTCCTGATTGCCCGGAGGTGTTGTGATAGATGTGGTTTCGTTCTCATCAGATGGGCTACGCGGTGCACTCTGGGGTTCAGCGATAGTAGCTGTTTCAGTAGATTGCCAATAGTTTGCCTCGGTCTCATTTATCACAGAAGCTGAGATCCACAGACTGGGATCTGTTGTGACTCCATGACCGAGAGAAACCTCTTGACTAGAGAGAGATGTCTCACTCTTATCTTGAGGACAAACGTCCTGCTGCTTGCTGTGATATATCAAAATAAACATCATATTAAAGGGATACCTTCAATACAGCCACACAAACAAATTGATAACTATACTGGATTCAAAGAAAATGTAAGTTGTGCTTGCTCATGAAAACTCTTACTGGCCCTCTATTGGGATTTTCACACATTTATCCTCTTTTTAAATCCTGCTTTAAACCCTGGGTGTAGTAATGTTTTACACTTGTCATTTTTTTAAGGGATATCGCACCTTTTTTTTACTCTTGGTTATTCAATTAAATTAAATTCAAGTTTATTTGTATAGCGCTTTTTACGATACAAATCGTTGCAAAGCAACTTTACAATTTTTTACAAAATTTAAAATTAAGTTTCTACAATATTTAGTAGTAGCTTATCAGTGGTGACTGTCTGTTAATGTACATATGGCAGAAATGTACGGAAAAATCAATTAAAGACGTAATCAAACAGACGATGAACACTATTGACAGCAATTATTATATGATGCAATCAAACTTATAGCAAAATTTGGTAGTTTTGTATGTTGTTTCAGGGTTGGCATCATCTGAGGTTATGAAACACTGCACTGTTAAACCTGTACTATTTTATGCTAAAGTATACCGTGGGAAATACACTGCCATTCAAAAGTCTGGGATCAGTAAGATTTTTTATGTTTTTTTTAAAGAAGTCTCTTAAGCTCATCAAGGCTGTATTTATTTGATCAAAAATACTGAAAAAAAAAACTGTAGTTTTGTGAAATATTATTGCAATTTAAAACAACAGTTTTCTATTTTAATGTACTTTAAAATATAATTTATTCCTGTGAAGCAATTTTCAGCATCATTACTCCAGTCTTCAGTGTCACATGATCCTTCAGAAGTCATTCTAATATCCTGATTTATTATCAATGTTGGAAACAATACTTATATTGTTAGAAAAGTATCACAGGTTCCAAAAAATATTAAGCAGCACAACTATTTCCAACACTGATCAGCATATTAGAATGATTTCTGAAGGATCATGTGACACTGAAGACTGGAGTAATGATGCTGAAAATTCACCTTTGACCACAGAAATAAATGATATTTTAAAGTATATTTAAATAGAAAACTAATATTATAAATTGTAATAATATTTCACGATATTACTGTTTTTCTGTATTGTTGATCAATTAAATGCAGCCTTGATGAGCAGAAGAGACTTCTTTAAAAACATTTAAAACCCCAAACTTTTGAATGACAATATATTTGGCGTTATAATGTATTTCGTTTAGCATCTGAGGCCAAATTCTGAATGTGAAACACTGATGCTACTGTAAACACACGTATCTCCATGCTTGAGATGAATTCTGATGCACAAGAGTGAAACGAGCCGTTGTTTCAATAAGCCGCAAATAAGAACACATTACCCCAGGCCTTGTGCATGTATAAAACCTTGAAACTTTAATACCCAATATTAATTCCCAACCCAGAAAAGATGCAACAGTGTGAAGCACGGAAAAATATAACTCAGGATTTTGTTTAGAATGATCCGGAGTTCACCAGTTTAGTTTAGAAACGATAATATAAAACTAGATTAAGTAGCAGAAACATGTGAGTGACCCACCGAAATGTAATACTTAAACACCTAACCAAAAATGATTAAAAATAGCAGTACTTACAGAGACTTGCCTTAGCAAGCACCACTAATAAATTCAACAATGGATTCAGATATACCTGACTTTCAGCCTGTAGTGACTGGGCATCGACAGAGCCATGTCTTCTTTATTTTTTCGTCCATTGTGTGAAGCTGTATGGATTTCATCATCATAGGTGGACACATGCTTTACGAAATGGGTTAAGAGCGGGTTCTCAGGGCCTGCCTGAGAGTTATCCACGTGTTCTCCAGGGCTGGGAATCCTCCTTTGTGTGCGCCTTCCTTCAGCAAGAAATGACAGAGTTCTCCTCTCTGTACCAGGCATGACCTGCCTGCCCTGAACTTGGTCAAGCTGCTCTGAACTTTTGCTGAGAACTTCAGGTCTTGTGACCCTGGATACATCAAGCTCTTCCATAGATTTCCCTCTTGAAGCTCTGACTTGTACGTGCCGCTCATCAGGGACAGATGCTGTGTGACTGTGATGGACTACTGTGTCTTCCTCTACTTTTCTTTGAACACTGAAAAATAATTCAAGGGTTTTTGTTCAGTAAAATGAAGAACTAAAATGTCTCATTGTATATCTTTAGTTAAGCTTGATAACATTCAATTTGTGGTAATAATAAATATGATGCACTGATACTAAATTTCTCAGTCGATACGATTCGGATTCCGATTATTCATTATGATTATTCATAATGAAATCTGCTGATGCAGATACCGATAGCTTGGTTTTCTTAAGGAAAAAAAATCCTTTCCCAACTAATGCTGTAAACTATAAAGGGAACCCTCTCATTTGGTACATTACTACAATATTAGCTGTTTTATTGGTGTCTTTTCGCAGTTGAAACACTTGTACTGTATTTTTACACATACCTTCTTATGTTCATTCATGTTTATTTCACACTATAACATGTAACATATTACATATTGTCATGCCACTTTTAAGATCATCAATACAGCATTTATTGTTTGAATTTGTGATTTGAGAGCTGAGACTTCGTTTCTGATCAGAAGTAAAAAAGCACAAAAGCTCTTTGCGATAAATGGAGGGGAGGCACATTACAAACAGTGTTTGATGAAGGTTAAAAACGTGGACCTGGCAACCTTGACTTGAACTACAGGTGATTCATGGGGTCAAATATTACCTGCGTTAACAGCTCAATTTTATAATGAATTGGCATTAATGCATTATTACTGCATTAACTTCGACAGCCCTATATTCTACACAAGAGACATTTGAAGTCTGACACGTTTTTTTGCACCCTTTTGATTGACAGGATATAATTTGGCTCTGATCATCAGCTGTTTTTAAACGATCGGCCGATAATTGCTTTAATCAGTCGATACTGATTATTGGCCCATACATCTGTGCATCCCTAATAATAAATGCAGGACAGAGATTTAACTTCTACCGCTATCCTACTCAGCAATAAGAGCAATAATATATCACCTTGAAATAGCCTTATTATGAATGGCTGAGGACTCATCTGGATGTTTCCGAACCTATAGAAAAAAGAAAAGATGCAAATACAGCAATATGAAAATCTACATGTTAGTCGTCGATCTTATTAATTTAACTGGAAATTCACGTAAAACTGCAATTCTGTTGAACATTTTTATAAGATACCTGGAAATCATTGGGATTCGAGGTGCTTCGGGTCCGAAAGAACTTGGGTTGTTCAGGCTGGTCCAGGAGACTCTCCACAGAGGCTGACTTCCCTGCTGTAGAGGACTCCTCTCTCCAGCTGGACTGCCTTGAGTGCTTAGCAGTGATGAACTGGGAGTATTTAACAGAACTTGACACTGAGTCAAGAATCTGACCTGCGGAGAGTGGCCTGTGGAGCTTCTTGGAGTCTGACAGGCCAGAATTATGTCTGGAGCTCTCTGCAGTTGAATTCCTGTGGCTGGGTACTTGTGGAACTGGGTGCTGGGGCTCAGCGACCTTTTGACCGGTTTTACGTTCCATGTATGCCACTAAGGCTTTATGCTGAAGGTGCTTCAGAGTTGATCTTGAGAAATTGGAGGCAGACAGAGCACGTCCCCGTGTTTCGAACATCTTCCGTCTAGCAGCCACTAGACTGTGATCGCCCTCCGAGAGAAGACCTTCTGCTGCTTCATTGCCAAGAGAGTGGCAGGTCATATGAGCCGGTCCATCTGCCAGCTGGTGTAGCTTCTCAGGCTCAGAGTGAGAGAGCTTCTTCTGATCTGCTGTCAAACGCTTCCTACTCCCTACTCGAGGCACTTGCGGTTGAGCAAAATTCTGTGGCTTCTCTGGTTCTTTTTCAATTGCCTTCTCAATCTCCTGACCAAGGTCCTTGCTGTACTCTTGAGGATTGTGTAGTTGTGGCACGGGAGTTGCCTCCAAGTTGGGCAGTTTGTCTTGTAATGAAGGACCGGAAGGTTGAACAGAAAGCTTTTTGTCTGTCTGCCGCTTGATCCTGTGGGGTTGAGAAAGCTGCAAATCTCTCCTTTTAAATGAAGTCTCCCTCAAAACCTTGGATTGGGCATCTTTCAGTTTCTCCTTATAATACTTCTTGTAGGAGTCATCTAACGTACCGCATGGGTAGAAGAATTCATTCGGCTGTTTTTCTTTAGACATTTCACTCTGCTGATATTCGCTGCTGGGAGAGGCTTGCTCATCATTTCCAGATTTCTGTTTATCTTTGACGCAGTCTGGATTCATGACCTCTATATTACAGTCATTATTGTTTTTGAACTTGTCTGTATATGACACCCTGTTTGCTCCTGTGAGGTGATATAACAATGGGGTAGCCTCCTTGCTGATCTTGTCACTTGGGATATCCAGTTGGGGCCGTCTCAAAGCTCTTGTCATCGGTTCCTCTTTCTTGGGCTGACTGGTATGGTCTTGCTTAATTTGAGCAGGGGTCATCGTTGTACCAACTGAATTGTCCTCTGGACCACAATAGAAGATAGGGTGGCTGGTGGAGTGATGCCTGCCAGTTTCTCTACTCATGACCCTCTGGTCCTCCACACCTTCAGAAGTCTGCTCTGACTTGAAAGATGAATGAAGTGCCTTGTCATTAGGATGCTCCACAACTTCATTCTGAATGCTGAATTTGTGTTCCTCTTGGAAAAACAGTCTTCCACTCGGACCATCAGGACAGCTCTGCCTTCTACGCTGAGTTTTATAAGACCACTCACTGGAGGTTTCCACGCTTGCACTGTCACCAACACCTTGCACGACACTGGGCTCAGACGGCTTGAAGACACCGGTAACAAAATAAAACTGTCCTTTGTGCTGAATACTCCCACTGATCATGTTCTGCGGCATATTGCAGGAACTCACAAAACTCTGGTGCTCAGAAACAGGTCCACCATAAGCTGAATGCGACCTCTTCCGTTGGGTTTTGGATTGGCTGCTCGAAGGCTGCAGCAAGTGCTCTGGTTGACAGGTTTGCTGGGGGAATCTATTTAAAATTCCTGTAGACTTTGGTGGATCAAGCATCTTGTCCTCCTGGTCTTGCTTGAGGTGATCTTTAAGCTGTGAAAATGTGCGACCACAGACAGGCTCAGCCCGGACACCACAGACCTCTGAATTACTTGTCTGCTGCGAAATAGAAAGGTCAGCAAGTTGTCCTTCTGGACTCTGACGTGACCTTGAGTTTTCAAGGTTCTTGGTTGTTACAAAACTGTTCAGACGGGCAGGAGGTGGTGGTGGTGGTGGTAATGGATGCGTATGAACTGGTGGATCTTCAATGTCAGAGAAGCCACCGCTGCTCCAGTGATGCTCTTGTGCAACGGTTTCCATGGAACGGTAAAGGTGGTCCATGCTCTTGGAATCTGAATCAAGAAAGATTGGGCTGTATATACCTTTGTAGTGCAAGTTTTGCGACTGGAGTTCATCCAGTACAAAAGGAGAAGGGTAATCAGGGACATTGGAACCACCGGAGAATGAGCTATAGGCTGAGTCGCCTTTGCTGTGGTGATGGTTATACTGATCAATACTACTACTGGACTTGGCCGGGGAAAGTCGACTGACCGGAAGACTCAGAGGGTGTAGGTCAAGGTTACTCATCCTCTCAAAGTGGAAATGATAGGAATCCATTTGGACTATGAAGTGGAATTGTGGACCCAGGTTCCTTACTACAGTTACAAAACAGAGTCCACAGGAATTTGGCGTTACCTGAGAGAAACAAACATAAACCATTGTAAAACTGTCATTTTGGGAAAAAAAACAAATGTCCTATTGACCACAATACACATCACAATACAGATTTTTTGCATTAAATAAATTACTAGATCTACATTGATTGGTGTTAATGATTAAGATGTTAATGGCATGAGTTGTGCCTCAAATGACCAAAGTACACTATGCAAGTATAGTATGCTACCATCTAGTGCAGGGGTGCCCAAACTCGGTCCTGGAGGGCCGATGTCCTGCAGAGTTTAGCTCCAACCCTAATCAAACACACCTGAACCAGCTAATCAAGGTCTTACTAGGCATACTAGAAACTTCCCGGCAGGTGTGTTGAGGCAAGCTGGAGCTAAACTCTACAGGACACCGGCCCTCCAGGACCGAGTTTGGGCAGCCCTGATCTAGTGTATGAAGTTTAAAAGGTTATTTTGTCATCTAGCATCATCTGATAGCCTGCCCCTTTTCACTACATAACAACGTGTCCCATAGACTGTAAAGAAAGATGGACGACACGTCTCCAGTCTCTCCAATTCCTTCAACTATAGAAAAGTGAAGCCAAAGCATCCAAGTATGGCTGCGGTCATCTTCCAAAATGACGTCATTTGGAGCTGGAGTCTACGCAGTATTGATTAATTTGGAGCCAGAGTCTGCGCAGTAGTGATAGTGAGGTGGAGCCTCGGTTTCAAAGTCCCGCCCAAACTCCAGCAAAGTCAATCGCAAGCTCACAATCATGACACCACATCCCATTTTTATAGCATCAAATAACTAACTAAAAGCAAACTTATTAGAAAAAGGAACACTTTAACATACATCAGCATGATAAGAACCACCTAAAATGACAGAAACCATCTTTTTGGGAAAAATTAATGAAGTGTAATTAGATTTTTTTTAATTTGGCTCACGTCACGTCCCATTTGTTTACATGGAGAGGGTGGGGTTTATGACCTATACTGCACCCAGCCACCAGATGGCGATCAAAATATTTCGGCTTCACTTTTCAGGACGTGTGTGACACACTAGCCATGTCCTAACCAGACGTGGCATGACAAGATTCCAACAACAAGCAATCTGTCTGTTCACACCAGATGCGATTCGACTACACGACAAAATCAATAAAATTTCACAGCCAATCAGATGCGTGTGTGGGCGGGCACTGCACTCCCAATGGAATGGATAAGTTTATAACCTAATTCATAAATATTAAACCTTTTAAACATTATTAAATGTACATACTAAGTGACTGATACCGTATTATTATGGAATACACGTTTCGCAATGAGTTCACAGTTTTAACGTACGTTTAATTTATTTTCAAGATCTGAGGTACTATGTTTTGTTGCTTTCAGTATGGCTATAAAGGTCATGCAAAATTACATTCAGACTCACATTAGACACCGTTAACATTAAATAAAGCACAAGTACCTGTGATTATCATTGTCATAGTTTGTATGTTGTTGTTCCAGCCGTGACATCACAGAAAATAGGAATTGTTTATTAAATAGAATCCCGTCACTTGTTGTGTGTCGCGGCTGGTTAGGAGAGAAACTCTGATTAATGTGGAAAATATACCTTCACGTGTCGCGGCGTCACGTTGCGTCTGGTTAGGACACGGTGTAAGGAAAGCTGCGATTTCAATGTGAATGCACAACTTACTCTATTCACACTACTATACAACAAAATGGCATAAAACAGTGCATAAGTACACCAACTGGGACGCTCTATGCGAGATGTGTGTGAATTACAACTTCCTCCCCTGAAAGAATGTGTTTGAACTCCATTCAAGTGTAGTGCTTGGTACAATGCAGTACTCTAAAAGTCCCCTAAGATAATTACGAAGCAATCTGATTTCAGCCTTCATGTGCAAAATTCTTTTAATTCCAAGCTCTTTCCTTGAGCCCTATTTACCAGCTCACTGTCAGGATGACTTAACCTAGTAAGTTCTTTAAAGGATGCTTGAAAGCTTGTATGACGGAACATTTGCTTTTTTTTTATTAACTAATGAGGAAACTGATGAAACTGGTTGGTAAAATGTGTAACAAAGTGCAGAATGTTAAAAATGCTTAAACTGCATATTTTTAGACATACTATAGACAAAGGCGCATGTAATTAGATATATTACAAAACTTTTTTTTAATTTTTTTAAAGAAAAAAGATATAAAATAATGAACAGCGGCACGTTGATCAATGATGACATCCTTAATGAGTCCTGATGAAAAGGTGCTTGGATGGGGGACTGATTGAAAATGTCTGGAATGCAATTTTAACCAGGCTGAAACATTTTGGCAGTAATCATGTGAGAACTCTTAGATGGATTATGTACTTTAGAGAAATTCAATGAATGCCAGCTTTATAAAAGATTCCACCTTAAATGTATATATTCAAGTCTTTAATCCATTCAAACTGTAGGTATTACTTTTATATATACTAGTCAACATCTGAAGTGGATCAAAACCTTTCATCAAAGTTGTCTAAAACCTAAAACCAAAATGCATTCTGGTCTTAGGACAAATTTGATTAACTTTTTTGATCCACGTCAAATGTTGACTACTGTACCATAACATAACTGAATATGTTAATTGTGAACCTCGGTGATTCTTCTATCACAAGACAACACTCATAGCAAGCAATATCACAATCAGTATTGAACTTTAAATATGCTCCCATATTAAGCAAATAAACTCTATGGTGTTCAAAACTGAGAACAAACTCTGTTTTTTTGATCGACAATGAGAACATTATGCCCTAATTATATATTGCAGACAGTATATAAACATGGGTGTTTGTGTGCAGGAAATGCTGCATAATGTTCTGGGCATGAGTACAGAGAAACATTCAAGTGGAAGGAAGGGCAATGCAAGCTAGTGACGATATGTACAAGAGCTAGAGGAAACTACAGAGGTTCTATATCCGGGACAAACATTTTTGATCACCATTCAGTATAAATTTATAAAGCATGCTAGTCTGCATCAGTAGCATACTTCTCTGCTGTCAAAAGATGTATACTACTGTATGCGAACTGCAGTGAGATATGACACCAGGCTTCTAAGAGTTTAGAAAACCCAAGACTTCAAGAGAGAGAGAAAAAAAGTAGTCTTAAAGTCTTTAAACTTCTCTGCAGGCATATCCTGGAAAACATTCTCCTCTGGAGTTCACTTTGATTGGCTGTTTGGTCAGCGCAGCAAATCTCTCCTCAGACAAACGCTGGCAGGATGGGCCTCCTGCGTGTGACGTCCACCCTGCGAGCGCACAATGGGTGCAGCAGAGGGAATATTTCACCGCTGATAATGGTGTCTGAGGAGTGAAAAAAAGGCCTTGCATTCCCGGCCAGCTTCAGAATAAAGAGGGCCTCGGTTCCATTTATTCCCCGAGTCCTCTGCACGGAGAGAGCTGCCAAGCAGGACGTTTTCAGCACAGACCCTCTCAGAGATGGGCCGACCCTCCCCTCGAATACTGTAAAGGCTTCATCATCCAGCCCATTATTCCATTCAAAATCATTTGAGCTGGTAGCACAAGAAGAACTTATGTAGAGCCGCTGTCGTAGGAAATGGAAAAAGGAAAAATCGCCATGGTTTCTCCTAGACAAGATTAAAAGCAAGATTTTTTTTTTTGTAATCTTACATGTGTCTCCGCTCAACAGTTTGGAATCTCTTTTCCGCAACTAAATAAATGAAAGTTTAAATAAAAATAATAAAAAGTAGGGTCCTAAGAAATCCGTTTTATTTTTTCCAAATTCCATTTGAATTTTTCTGGATTCCGTTTTTTCCATTTAAATTTTTCTAGAATCTGTTTTAATGGTTAAATTAAATTGTATTCATCAAAATGTCTAGTTAATTGAAATTATGAAACTTATATTATATAATAAACAGCAATTTATTAAAAGTTTAACAAAAATTTCATTTTAAGGCCCTATAAAATGTTTTATTTTTTCTCAAATTATATTTTATTTTTACCAAAATATTTTTTACCAAATATTAATAATCAAAAGCATTTCTAATTAATTGATTTTTAGAAAATTATAATAATTTATTATCTTTTATTTCTTTCTTTCTTTCATGAAATTTTGTGTAAATATTATAAATTCTGGTAAATATTCCTTTAAAAATAATGTTTTAATAATAAATGTATTATTAGTAGTTATTATTAGTATCATTACTGTACATTAAGCAATATTTCTGTCACCGTTTCTTCAAGTTAAACCGAACTTTTATTTTGAAGGGTTGCTGTTTGTATATGATATGACGACAGTTTTTTCTCAGAAGAAATGGTAAAATGCTCATGAAGTGACTCTCAGAGCAGTTCTAGAGATCATGTTTATGTGTTCATGTACTCATATATTGAGGCGGCAGAGACTGAAAACACCAGGAGCGTCGCGTGTGCTTCAGTATACAGCAAATGTAATTTTTATGACTGGATTCTGCAATTCCGTCCCTGTTTTCCACATCGCGGAAATCATAGGGCCCTAAAGAAGGTAATTGCGACTTTTTATCTCACAATTCTGACTTTTTTCTTTCAGTTGAGAGTTATAAAGTCAGAATTGTGTGATATAAACTCATAACTCAGAATTGGACTTTATAACTCACAATTATGAGAAAAGAAGTCAGAATTTCGAGATATAAACTCACAAAAGTCAGATACTCCAATACGAAATTAAACACATAAGATACTTCCATAGCCATACTATTAGGGCTGCACGATTAATCGAATGCGATTGTCATGCGCATTTTGTTAAAAAAGCCGGTTCTGTAATCAGCAGGAAATCATCATCACGTGCTTTCCATACTATCTTAAGAAAATCTGTTCAACAAGTACTACTGTACTTGCGCAACTATCTAGCTGACAAGACCAAACAGTTAAACAGTTAAAAATGTTGGAATAAAGAGGTGTTAGCAGTACCTGTGTGACAATATGTAGAGTAGCATTAGGCCTTTTTAGATTTAAAGTTGCATCATTTCATATTTTTTAAATTGACATCACTGGCACATTTTATAAGAACACAACTCTATTTGAAATGAACATCTCCAGAAAAACTGTTTTACAGATGCAAATGAAAACCACGAAAGGGCAAGTAAGAACCAGGCTAAACTTTAACCAGGGAAATGTTTGTGCCAAATTACGACACATTCTTAACATCGCCTCGCTTAGGTAACAGGACAAGGTGAACAAGTGTAACAAAAGACAGCAAACGGATGTGTTGAACCGTCGGGGAGGAAATGGCCCACTTTGAGATTTGACATTCTTTATGTTGCCCTTCCTAAAGCCTATGTAGTGGCCGTCCTTTATAGCAAGAACACAACAGAATAAAAAGTAGTGGGATCTTACTAGAACCAGTATCCTTATTGTCAGCCATGATAAGGATACTGTGAGGAATAATGGTGGGCCCTGATACTGTTCTCTCATGACCAAAAAACTCACAATTAGAAGCCATGAGAATACAGGAAACAGAGCAGGTAAATGAAGGGAAAGGCACAAAAGGTGTCAGGATGAGAAAAGGGCGATGAACCTTGATGCAAGCTTTTCTCGAGGCGTTCCAGTGATCTAATAATACAATTCAATGATGTCACAAAGGGTCTTTCTTCCCCCGTCACTGATAGTTGCTCTAGAAAGAACAAATTCACATCCTTTCATAAAGATAGAGCTTGGTTTCCTTGTATTACTAGAACTGGAATACAAAATACATTTTACAGTTTGCTTGTGCCTGAATCACAAAATCATGTATTTCGCACCCAAAATGTTACTGTAGCTCATAGTTTTATTTTCCGTATTCTATATTGACTTGTAATGCTACATTTTAATGAACTAAATAACTTGGCAGAGAATTCATTTTTCTGATCATTATTAATAGGGGTGGGCAATATACCAGTAGAAATTTGTCATCCTTGTAATTTAGGTCTTAAGTGAAATCAAACAGCTGAGAAAGAACACACACGTGGAACAGTATATTAGATCTGGGTAGCTCTTAAAGTGACAGCAGTCTAATATTCCTGCTGTCTGTCATTCATGTTAATCAAACAACAAAAGAGAGAAAACCTCTTGCTGCTCTTGACTAAATCACTTTTGTAACTTTAGTAAGAAGAAATATATATTTAATATAAATATATTTATTTTTTATACATTTGATTACTTTATACAATGTATGTAGCATTTCTTATTCATTTGTTCTACTGTAGTTTTTTGTCCTATTGCTTGTAATTAGTTTATTATTCTTATTTAATCGCTGACTGTTTACTTGTCTTCAGTGAGCTTGAGTTTTGTTTTGTTTTTTAATTTAGGCTAGTATACATTTTTTTATGATATTGACACTGGTAACAAAAATTATGCAATTTCTAAGGTATCAAATTTTGATATCATAAAGACCTTATTTAAAGCAAAAATAACTATATTGTGATATATATCATTACCGTGAAATAAAATTGGTCATATCGCCCACCCCTAATTATTAATAATAATAATTTATTGAGTACTGGTGTGTTTTATCATAGTGAGATTGTCAGAGTTTTATAAATTAATAGGGATGTAACGATTCACTCAATTCATGATGCAATACGATTCATGATACTGATTTCACAATATGATTTTCTCATGATTTTTTTAACAAAATGAAATTCAGGACAAATTATAAATGGAAAGGTGTTCTTTTATTATTTCTCAGTCCAAATGCTGCACATTTCTTTGTGAAATTGAAATTTGTCAAATAACAAAACTAAATCGAAAACAAATCCCAAATCAAATAAATAAATAACACAAATAAAATAAATCTCTTCATATAAACAAACTAAGGCTTTGTCTGTGCTCTTTCTATTTAAAAGTACAGTCAACCACTGCATTTTAATCATGATTCATTTAACATCTCAACTGACTTCAATAGTCACATATTTTTTCAGCCGCCTCGGCGTGCATCGTTATTCGCTATAATTTAAGCAATAAAGCTATGAGCCTGTGCAGTTAAGGGAGTTTTAAGAACACCATTTACCTATAAATTTTACAATCACATGGTTGTCTATAGGACGTTCACTGACTGAGTGATGGAGCTTGTGAGAATGCAGCTATATGCACTAAAATTCAAGATATGACAGCAAAACTGCCCCTGTTTTACAACTACCTAACTATTAATAAGCAGCAAATCAGGAGTTTATTGAGGCAAAAGTCGTAGTCCATAGTGACTCCCTAAACTAAAGTTTGACTGATGAAACTTAGGCTGGCAAATCAATGGCTATTTAAAGAAGTTGGCATAAATTCTACATATTTCAGGAGAATCGCGCAACCTGACAGATGCTTGTGCATTGTCACATCTCATGTAACCTAATGACGACTAGCTAACAGCATAGGCACTCTTATTGAGTCCTTATCAGTGGTAAAGTGATTACATGGGATGGGAATGTGCAAGATAAACTTACACATGCAACGCAAACACATACGGTATTATGTCACATTGACTCGGGTTGTTAACATTCATGACACAACTTTCTCTGATGATTCAACTTCAGTGGCTAATGTTACTGATGCTGTGCTGACTAGGACTCGTCACATTACGTGACGGCTTGCACTCGCTGGATTACACAGAAATATTCTGTTTACAGCCCATAAGGACAAAGTTTTTTTTTATTCTCGCTTACATAATATGTAAGCCTCACAGAGGAACTCAATGAAAACACTTTACAAGGAAATACTGCAGGTCACCGAATGGCAATGCCAAATGTTCTTCAAAACCCCTAGGCCTGTTAAGTATTTCAAGATCGCTAAAAGACAAAAATCTGCCAGGTGCACTTTTCTCCTTTTGCAACTCCGTTGGAAAATAAGCTGGAAAACAGATAAGTAATGCTACCCGGGCAATGGAAATTGCTGAAATTCTCACATTACATTCTCTGAGAGGCCAAGTCAGGTAGAGGTGCTATCAGGTGACACTCACCTGTCAATCAAACTCAGCACAGTAACAAACTAATCAGCTGACTACGTCTACAATACATACAACTCTATGGAGAACAGGTGCATTCAGACACCAGTATGGTTCCAGGTACCAAACGCTTTAACTTTATAGGCAGATCCTTCTTTTTCTGGTTTGAAGGCTTTCGATTAATTAATTAGATCAGCCCTGAAACACACAAACACAAAAATAATTTACCTCATGAGAACTTCAAGAGGAACCTTACAAAATCTAGGTCTTAGTTTCTTTCAAAATCAAACGAAAGAAATAAACTATATTTTTTGCATCAGGGTTATTATAGTTAAGTAAAATTAAAAGTAAAATTAAAGCCATTAAAAAAAAAACATTTTCATTACTTGAAATAAAATAAATGTTAAATGAAATAAAAAAATAAACACTTTTTTATTATTATTTTTTTTAGCTATACTAGCCAAGCTAATATGTCTCATTTTAGTTTAAATTGGTGTACTAAAATAACTAAAACTGGCATAAAAATTCATAAAAACTATAACTATATCTATCTATCTATCTATCTATATATATATAGAGAGAGAGAGAGAGAATAAAAGCAGAAAATATAACATTTAAATCTAATATATATAAAAAACTAATATGAAACTATATATATATATATATTGTGCTAAATTTTATTTCTGCTGAAATACGTATAGGACACTTATCTGTAATGGGAAATACTTTTGCATAAAACGTAATGGTCCAGTAGGCTTCATTTTCATTAAGCAAATTAAAGTTCCTTTATTCTTTTTTTGTTTTCGGGGTGAAATATAGTTTGGACATTGTGTGTTTTCTCTTTACTGTTTCCAAGCCTTTATAAGTCAGGTGAAGACATAACCTTAATGTCTAAATGTTCAAACATTCCTTTCTGGATTCCTGTTCACGGACCTTGAGATCGCCGACAGTCATGCAACTAAGCATAGGTGAAGTCATAAAGCTATGGCAACATTACGAGACCAAGACAGCCAACAGCATACACTAACATTTGCATGTGTTCCTCTCAAATTTGACTTGCAAATAAAAACAGTTTGATCAGCTGAAGAGATGAGGTATGGCACATGTCCTCTGATTGGTTTGCAAAACAAGAGGAACCACTATAACTCATGTGCTGACACCCCTGAGAAATATTATCTCAGCAAGATCAAACCAGCCAAGAACATTTTCCCACTTGTTGACATCGCCGAGGTGTTACACATAACTGCTCTTCTATGCTGGAAGTTCAAATCTTCCAAATATTTTCACCTTGTGCTACAAAAAAATAAAAAATTTAAATTTAAATAAATAAATAATCCCGTTTCTAGCCTAATAAAGTTTTTGTAATAATTAATTCAAAACATTCTATCAAACTAATAATAAATGCATATGAATAAGTGTAAAGAATTAAAAAAAGAATATGCAGTAGTTATTTAATAACATTATGCCAACTAAAATTCTGACAACACACACACACACACACACACACACTCACACTCTCACACGCACACACACACACACACACACTCTCACACGCACACACACACACACACACACTCTCACACGCACACACACACACACACACACTCTCACACGCACACACACACACACACACACTCTCACACGCACACACACACACACACACACTCTCACACGCACACACACACACACACACACTCTCACACGCACACACACACACACACACACTCTCACACGCACACACACACACACACACACTCTCACACGCACACACACACACACACACACTCTCACACGCACACACACACACACACACACTCTCACACGCACACACACACACACACACACTCTCACACGCACACACACACACACACACACTCACACTCACACTCACACATATAGGCCTATATAAATAATTATAATACTATACCTTTTTTCTCTATTTTTAAGTCTTAAATTACTTAAAATGTGTGGTTAGTAGCTAAAAGCATTTACATAAAATCCTGGATAATTTCATGTACACTGTTATGGGATCTGTAGCGGTTTCTGTTCAGAATGTAAAGCAAAGATAAAAAAAGAAAAAAATCTGGAAGTGAAGTGAAGCGACAACTAAAAATGTTAAAAGAAGAAAATGGGGGAAATCAGAAGAATTTTTTGGATGTGAAGGAATTAAAGGGAACTCTTGGATAAATATATTTATAAAAAACATAAAAATCACATCCCTGGATTTTTGTTGATGTGCTTTTACAATATTAACACATAGTACACGTGTGTTTTTGTTTTGTTTGAGTTTTTTCGAAGGTCAAATATCTGCACCCGTTCTGCTGAATGACTCAAAAAGATCTCATCAATAAAGATGCACTTGAAACTACAGCTAATGGAAAGTTCAGCATAACTAGCTGTTCCTTCTTTTCACTGCGTAGGATGCTTGAAGCTCAACACAAAGGCCTTCAAGGTAAAAATAAGGTAATATAAGATAATAGCTGCTATTAAATTCTAATATGGAAGGAATGTGACAAATGTGTTCAATCCCTGCACTTCTGCTAATTACAGCAATGACAAAGAGCAGCCATTCCAGTAAGAGAGAGAGAGAGAGAGAGAGAGAGAGTTGTGTTGGAATAAAACCGATTAAACTCCAGCCTGTTGCACTGCCACAGTTCAGCGCTTGCGAACTTTGCTACCTGGCATTAGTTCAGAGGTGCATGACTATAGAGAGGGAAGAAAAAGATAAAGACGTGGAGAGGTGGAGGAGGCATGCGGTGTTGCTGCTCTCTTCTCTGGTAAATCAGACATCTTGGTGTTTGAAATATGCCTGAAATGCATGGTAATTACAAGATAAATGCCAAGCCTACCACACATCAGCATTCTGAATAGCTCTGTTATGAGCTAAAATGACACTGGTTTTAAGCAAGACACATCAGCGACATGATGCAACAAAGTGGAGAAAACTCTTAGAAACCAAACCTCGAACCGACAGTGAACACAGCTTGCAGTGTGGTTGACAAATTGCAATATTATGAAATATTTAACTTATTATTTTGTTAGATTCACCCCCAAATGCACGCCATGCCAGAGTTTGGTTTACTGCATTAGAAAGTGGTGCAACTTTTGCTGGATGCTGCTCCATCTGAAAGCACGTGATGATTTCCTGCTGATTACAGAACCGGCTTTACTAACAAAATGCGCATGACAATCGCATTCGATTAATCGTGCAGCCCTAGTTACTACAGAAACAAATAGGCACATAATCAGAAACGAAGAAAACCGAAACAGAGAGGACAAACCGGGACATCTGGAATCAGAACAGAGTATCAAAATAAAAGTCAACAGAACGGAACATAATCCAAACAGTAATGACACTAATGACAAAATGTTGATTTTTGGGTGAACTGTCCCTTTAAGGTGTGGTCAGATAGATTTACTGCTTAAATATGGCTTATTCTGCCACAATGTTAAACAGTTTGTTCACTGACAACAAGAGATTCCAAGAAACATCCAGTGGTTTTTCCAAAAACAATATTTTGACATCATTCACTCATTGCGCACATCATGTTGTTCTAAACCTGTATGACTTTCGTTGTTTCATGAAACACAAAAGGAAAAAAACACATTATTTACTGATGATAATTTTCTCTTTTAATGTAGATCTCATATTAAACATTTATTTTATGTAAAGTTTTTTCTTTTTTATCATTTTGGAGCACGATCGTCATAGTTCGCCATTCATTTTCATTATATAGAATAGACTGGCTGACAAAGTCTTTAACATTTCTCCTTTTGTGCTCCACACTCATACAAATCTAAGTTTCATTTTCAAAAGAACCATTCATTTTGACAAGACTTGTTTTAATGTAAAGGCACATTTTAAGTTTTTAAATGATTAGTATTATTATTATTTTTACTCAGAACATCAATGTCAAAAGCTGCTGTTCAAGATGCATTTAACAGATAAACAAGTTAGTGACAGTGAGCCTGGATAAACCAGTTTGCATTAAGGATGTACTGAACGTTAAAGTAACACCCAAACAATAAATGGATTGTCTCCATGCAAAAGGTAATTGCTGAACGTTACATAACGTGCAAATGATTACTGTAATCCTGACCTCGTCAACAGATATTCCTTAAAGGGGTCATATGATGCTAAGTGATATTTTACAGCATGCAAGCATACTTGCACCTGTAACAGATACAGGTGTTTTTAACGACAATGCAAGCAAGGGAAGCGTCTTTGTTGTTGCTGCTAAAGAGCAGTAAAACTCGCTCATCATGCATTCTGGGAATCTGGAAGGTGTGTCTACCACAAGAGCGAAACGAGGTTGCATTGTGTGTTGCAGGTTTTTCAGTAGGTGCAGTTGCATTTGTGTTTATGTGCGTCTTTGCATGCATGCAACACAGCTCCTAAACTCCTGTTCTTCTCCTCCAGAGAACACGGGGAGGCCGTTTTCAACACAAGACTGATAGAGTTTCAGCGACTGGACAAAACACCAGTGTCTGGTTTCCTGCGAACAATGCACAGCAAAGCTGTCACATTTTCACCCCTCTAAATTCATCTTGCATATTTAGTATAATTCTACTAAAGTGGACTGTGACCCATGACAGAAACAAAACAGAGAGTGATGCAACATGTTATGAACAGACCCTGTGCCAAAATATATTGCAATCTCTCTTACTACCCAATTATTACATACCTGCTGAAAAAAAAAAAAGAGTCAAACCTGGACTTAAATGGGTTAAATTAGTGTTTTTTCTCACTTTTTTCTCCATAGAGTATGAAAAAAAGTAGATGGTCAGAATCTGTTCTGCGTGATTACCTCTTTCCCTGGTGGGACAAAGTCTTCAAAAAACCTATTGTGTAACAGCCTTACACTTAGCCCGTATTAAAAGTACATACATTTGAGTGAACATCTTTATACCATTATACAGTTCCTTTTAAAGTAAAACCATTCCACATAAGTGTTGTCTATACAGAGACATCAGTTAACATCCACCTGTTGCTGTGTGTGAGCCGTGGAGCGAAACTATCGTATTATACCAGCACTTTTAAGAATCTCTTACCTGCACGCTTCTGTCAGGATGCGACTCATAACACCAGCTGTCGGGTTTACGCCATAAACTGAGTGTTATTATAAAGCATAACTCCGTGTGTTGAGGCAAAGTGAAGCTACTGCCTCTGTGTCCAGAGCTGATCAGCGAGAGGGGGCGGGGCCACAAAGGGGCGGGGCGATTACAGGAAAATGTTATTGAGCTGTCCATCAATGGCCCTCATATTTGTTTATGTAAATGTTAAAGCTGCATAACTGTACACATGTAATATGAATAGTAAGCCTAGAGTTAAAGTAACAGTTCACCCCAACCAAAAAAAAAAAAAATAGGGCATTATTTACTCATTTGAGCTTCTTTCTTCCGTTGAACACAAAAGAAGATATTTTTATTAACGTTTGGAATCAGACAGTTGACGGCCATTGACTTCCATAGTATTTTCTTCTATACTTGGAGATCAGTGGCTACCAGTAACTGTTCTGTTACCAACATTCAATAAATATTTTCATGCAGGCTGACTAAATGACAGTAATTTCATTTTTGGGTGAACTGTCCCTTTAAATGTTGAATGGCAACTGGAAAGGGAAAGAACGTGTCGTTTAAAAATGAGAAAGAGTGACCATGAAAATGTAAATAAGCAAATTGTCAATATTTTGTGTTTGCATATGAGTATTTGCATCTTCAAATGCCACAAATGGGGGGGAAAAAACAATGTAAGCCTTGCTTATTAGAAGGTGTTAATGTAGTTCAATGGGTTCAATGTAGTCAACTTTTTCTTTTTTGCAATCTGATTTATGTGCTTTCAGTAGTGCTATGCATGACCCAGTTATGCAAGATCCAAATACCAAGCGGATTGTGATCATAATTATACTATTAGAGCTCAAGTTCTCCTAGAAGTCCAGATGCATGTACATTTTATAACTTTTTCACTTTATTTGTGGTAATGCATTTATGCTTTCACTAAGCTAGAGTTAAGGTAGAATGCAGTGTTGGGGGTAACGCATTACTGTTTTCAAGTAACTAGCAAAGTAACACATTACTTTAAATTTACAACAAAATATTTGAGTTACTTTTTAAAAAAAAGTACTTTGTTTTCCCATTTATTCACGGACACATCTCCTGTCCTCGTGGTAAGAAACATCTTCCTTCAGGCTGAGGCTGATTCATTTCACTTTTGATGTGAAAGGTCCTTCACAGTTGCCAAAAATATATCTTTTGGGCTTTTTGTTATTACAAATAAATAAGCAAGCTCAGCTCAAAAAGTAACACAATGCATTATTTTACACAAAATGCAATTAGCTACTTTATGGTGTAACACAATATTGTAATGCACTATTTTTAAAAGTAGCTTTCCCCAACACTGGTAGAATTGACAATTAATTCCAGTACCGTTTTAAACCTATGATTTCAGACTGCATGGAATATTTCCAGCCTACTTCTAAACCTCCATTTGTCACATAGCAGAATCATTAACGTGAGCTGTAAAAAGGTGATTAAAATGATATCGGACACTTGTTGGTGCATTTCTTTCTGGCCTTATGCATTAAATTCATAGCGTGTTCTTCATGCTAAATTAAGGTTCAAAACTACACAGCAATGCTCAAAAACACTTTTACAGTTTCAAAAGTAATTCAAATCAGAGCCAAAGCTTTTTAATCATATATATTTTATTCTCAATACAGCAAAATACAAAGATGATTCGCAACAGACTCAGAAAATCCACTAGTAATACTCACTTCACCAAAAAAAAAAAAAGTGTTTAAATTACAAGTTATTACAAGTTTGGATAATCGAGGCTCATGAGAGTACCTTTAAATCATATTGCATCCATATATGAATATATATATATATATATATATATATGTGTAGATTTCTTCTCGTCAATCTCTTAATACTTTTAAATCTAAATTGATTTTATACTGCTTGCCAATGATTGTTTTGAGATCACTATAAAATGAGTACTACATACAGACATCGAGAACCGCTCAAAACGATGAAGTTCCTGTCACTAATGGCAGATCTTTCTTATAGTCAACTGCATTTCAACCTGACCAACATCACCATTTAAATGACAGAAAGCCATGTTCATATAGCACAGGAAATCTGAACATGACATCACAAAAAAAAAAACTTCAGTAACGAAGATGTGCATTTAATATATTCACATTCTATTTACAATTAATACAAATGTTAAATCGTCGTAAAAATTTACCCTAAAAGAGAATTTTTATGTACATCTGTACAGCTTAGTATTTAAATAGAAACATGCGAGTGTTATTTTTCAACTGGATGAAGAAAAAAAAAACAAGGTATCTCACCCTGGGTAAAGTTATGATCACAAAGAAAATTAAATATGGATTTAAATCAATCAGTCAGTCTGATCCTCTAAAGCAATACCATGAACTCTAGTAGAAAAGATAAAAACAGGAAAAAAAGGAAAAAAAAAAAAAGGACAGCACATCACCTTCATGTCTGGAGAAGCAAAAAGGCCATGGGAACGATCCATATTCATATGCAGTTACTTTATCATCACGAATCTGGTACAGAAATCACATTAGTGCATGAATTCATTTACATAAAAGCACAATTAACAGACCTCACCCCTATAACACAATGAACTTATTGACTCTCTAAATTAAAATGATGCTGAAATGATGCTCATGACAACAGCATCAGTGGTATATCTAGTGGCCAGCCATTAAATGTTTAACCTCTACAAGTTTGCTTTAACTGATGAACATTTTAATTGGCAGGAGTCCTTGTTAGCTACTGCACAAACGAGCAAGAAAAACATCTGCATAGACAGAAAAAAAACAGTTTGGGAGCCAATTAGAGGAAAGATTCTAGTGAAGTTTCCAGCATTGGATTGACTTTTCACTTGACCTTCCTCTTTCTGCTGCTAAACCGATCAAAGTTTCGATCTGATTTACTGCGTGTATAGATTACGGGTCGGTCTGCGCTAAAATCACTATATGTACATACATAAACTGCTATTCTCAACAGAACACATAAATATATCCTCACATGACTGCGGTCTTTTAAAAGAACTGCAACACACAGGTGACTACGACACTATAAACGCAAACTCAAGACTCACATTAAATATTTAAATATGATATTTTCATATACAATAGAAATACGGCTCTCCTCTCGTATTGCAACCCTGTATCCATGCCCAAGAGTGAAAACGCAACCTGGAACGAAGCGATTTGCCGTTATCTAAATAAAATCTATATTAGGCTGAGCCAAGGTAATAAAATACTCCTGCGTTTAATACCAGAAAATCAAGAGCGAGAAAGTGACACCTATGCGAGCGCTACATTTCGTATAAAAATCTTGGCCTGGGAGTTTGTGGTAGTGACGTATACAAATATGACAGGCTATAATTCCTTTCTGGCGTCTGTGGATGAAACAAACAAAAAAAAAACATTAGTAATAATGCCTTGATATGGCGCCGAACAGTCTTTTGGTCCTGTATACAAGAAAGACGATCAGTCAGCACTGCATTCATTATCTGCTGAGTGCATGATGCTCTTTCTGCTTCTCGTTTTACAAGCCTTTGGCAATCCACACCCTGCGTACAAGTCAAACCTTTCAAGATATTGTGTCTCTCGGTTTCCTGTATATCAAATACAAGGCACAATAAAATGATAAAAGGAGAAAATTTCAATTTTAAAGCACCTTTGGTTAAAGGGAGGTACTTTGGTTGAAATAAAAAGCTATAAACATCCAATTATTATTCTTGTTTGCTTATAGCTAGCAGAAAATAAACCAAAAAGACAGTCAAAGTAAGAAAGCAGGCTTTTTTTTTTTTAGCTAAACAAGCCAATGATATGAGCCGGACGATGCAGTGTATGAGCGCTCTGCCAGTTGTGTGGATTGGCCGCCTCCCCTCTCATGAATATTCATAGGGTCTGTGGTGGAGGGGCGGGGCACTGAGTGTTTCCATTTTTGGCAAGCTGGTGTAGAGATGAACACAGTGTCACAGAGATGTCTGAGGCAGAACGAGTGTGTGAGGGCTTTGCGTAGGCATAGAGGGGCTACGGATAGGGCCGCTCTACTGTACGAGCTTGGCGTCCAGTCGTAGCCAGTGCAGGCCCTGCCGCGTGAATCGCACCAGGTCAGTCATGCTGCTGGTGTTGAAGATGAGCGGGCCCATAGCCTTGTCCAGTTCGGAGAAGAACTCTGCGGAAAAGACCAAAGAGAAGAAGTCAAAACTGACAGTCTTTAGCAGGTGCTCACATCCAGATTCATGCAAGAGGAAAATAAGGAAAAAAAAACAAGATCCTGAGCCAGAATCAA
Source organism: Sinocyclocheilus rhinocerous (assembly GCF_001515625.1). Lineage (NCBI taxonomy): Eukaryota > Metazoa > Chordata > Actinopteri > Cypriniformes > Cyprinidae > Sinocyclocheilus > Sinocyclocheilus rhinocerous. The sequence goes on from NW_015632469.1 coordinate 332,856, forward strand.
GTCACATTAAAGGGTTAGTTCACCCAAAAATGAAAATTAGGCTGCGTTTTACTCACCCCCGAGGCATCCTAGGTGTATATGACTTTCTTCTTTCAGACGAATCCAGTCGGAGTTATATTAAAAATTGCCTTTGATCTTTCAAGCTGTTTAATGCCACTCAGCGGGTGTTGCATGCATCAGTCCAAAAGAACATAAATAAAAATCGCCCATCCATAAAAAAAAAAGTGTCTCACACGGCTCCCGGGGGTGAGCAAAGGCCTCCTGTAGCGAATCGATGCATTTTTGTAAGAAAAATATCATATTCAAAACATAATAATCACTGAAATGCCTGAAATAAGGTCTATAAGCACACAATATTTTCATGTTTTATTCTACAACATAAAATACATTAGTAATACCACCGTGTGATTTTATTAAAGCTTTTACTTGTGTCTAAATGGGACCACAGAAGTTGTCGGGACATTAAACACGATCACACCGAACACGTAAACTCATCTTCTCATTGGTCGCACTCGCAGCCTTGATTGTGTTTACGATTGCGCTCTTGCAAACTATTCTAACTCAAACTTTCAGGGGAAAAGCTTTTAAATAAAGACTGAAAATGCTTAGCTTTTTATATCTGGTTATTGTATTTAAGCTTGAAAATTAGCCCATAAATTACTCACCCTCAAGTCATCCTAGGTGTATATGACTTTCTTCTTTCAGACGAATCCAGTCGGAGTTATATTAAAAATTGTCTTTGATCTTTCAAGCTGTTTAATGCCACTCAGCGGGTGTTGCATGCATCAGTCCAAAAGAACATAAATAAAAATCGCCCATCCATAAAAAAAAGTGTCTCACACGGCTCCGGGGGGTGAACAAAGGCCTCCTGTAGCGAATCGATGCGTTTTTATAAGAAAAATATCCATATTCAAAACTTAATAATCACTTTAATGTAGCTTTAATGTAGCTGCTTCTGTGTGCAACTGTTGGCGCAAGCTACATTAAAGTTCCAAGTTCCACCCCCCGGAGCCGTGTGAGACACTTTTTTTTATGGATGGGCGCTTCTTATTTAAGTTCTTTTGGACTGAAGCAATGCAACACCCGCTGAGTGGCATTAATCAGCTTGAAAGATCAAAGACAATTTTTAATATAACTCCAACTGGATTCGTCTGAAAGAACAAAGTCATATACACCTAGGTTGCCTCTGGGGTGAGTAAAACGCAGCCTAATATTCATTTTTGGGTGAACTAACTATCCATATTCAAAATGTAATAATCACTTTAATCGAGCTTGCGCTCACTGTTGTAAACGGAAGCAGTTCCGGGCGGATGACGTAAGACATCGGCTTTGCACATGCGCTGCTCAGAAGTGACGAACGCAGAAACGCAGCGGAGAGATCAAAACAAAACAACGGTCAATAATTAGAAGTGCAAAACGAGGATTTGTAAAGAAGAATGTCGGAGGCACTTTTTTTTAAAACAGCTTTATAGAAATTCATAATATTAGTGTTTACAATATCTTCATGCCTTATAGCTGCATTAAGCAGATTACAGCTGGACGACATTGTTACATTTTTGCGGTTTTTTTTTTTTTGGAATGTGTGATACTTTTTTCAGGATTCTTTGATCAATAAAAAGTAAAAAAAGAACAGCATTTATTTAAAATAGATTTTAGTTTTAACAGTATAAAGTCTATGTCCCTTTTTACTAATTTAACACATCCTTGCTGATTAAAAGTATTAATTTCTTGCAAAAAAAAGAAAGAATTCTTTTCTGACCCGGTAGTGTACATTCAAAAGAGTTCTCTTTTTTACTTTTTATTCATCAAAGAATCCTGAAATAAGCATTACAGTCTCCAAAATATATTAAGGAGCACAAAAGTTTCCACCATTGATAATAAATGCACATTTGTGACCCTGGACCACAAAACCAGTCATAAGGGTCAATTTTTTGAAATTGAGATTTATACATCATATGAAAGCTGAATAAATAAGCTTTCCATTGATGTATGGTTTGTTAGGATATGACAATATTTAGCTGAGATACAACTATTTGAAAATCTGGAATCTGAGGGTGCAAAAAAATCTAAATATTGAGAAAATCATCTTTAAAGTTGTCCAAATTAAGTTCTTAGCAATGCATATTACTAATCAAAAATTAAGTTTTGATATATTTACGGTAGGAAATTTACAAAATATTTTCATGGAACATGATCTTTACTTAATATCCTAATGATTTTTGGCATAAAAGAAAAATCAATAATTTTGACCCATACAATGTTTTTATTGCTATTCCTACAAATATACCCCAGCGACTTAAGACTGCTTTTGTGCTCCAAGGTCACATATTAGAATGATTTCTGAAGGATCATGTGACACTGAAGACTGGAGTAATGATGCTGAAAATTCAGCTGCGCATCACAGAAATAAATTACATTTTAAAGTATATTATAATAAAACACCAGCATTTTAAATTGTAATAATATTTCACAATTTTACAGTTTTTTCCCCTGCATTTTTTATCAAATAAATGCAGCCTTGATGAGCAGAAGAGACTTCTTCTTTCTACATCCAATTTTATATAAAATTCTGGGTGTTAATAGCTACATTTTTGCAACAAAATAAAAAAAAACAAGCAGCTGACAGCTATATATTGCTTTACATGAGCGTACAGTATGTATGTTTTGGTAAAGTAGATGTACTGTATAACCAACCTGTAAAATCTATTGATTCTGTAAGCAAATAATAAAACAGACAACGCAATGCTTTCCATGGACATTCATGCTTGGTCAGAAATAGAATGACTGAAGAAAAGTCAGAAAAGCTGTGTGGAGTCACATAACCACCCGAGTACAGCTTCAGGAAGAAGGAAATGGACTTAAAAGAATACCTCTCTGCTCTTTGGCGAGCTGTTCGGCTTGCTCCCACACCTCGATGGCGTAGAGGAAGTTGGAGGTGACCTGGACGTAGCTGGCTGCCATCTGGTGGATGCGCTGGGGGATGGTGACGGAGGAGCTGGTGCTCTGGCTGGAGCTGCTGGAGGAGTAACTGCCCGCACTGCCAGGAGACAGTTTAGGAGAGACCGGAGACGGCATTCCCGCCGCTTTACTGCAGGACGCAGAGGACAGAGACGAGCATGAGTCACAATGAAGGATCTATGCATGATCAGCTATTCCTTCTGTAATGTTTAAGAGACTAACTACCATGATTATTCATATATACAGGGTTTCTGCAGGTTTTATAAAGGCAAATTTAAGACTTTAAAATGTAAAGAATCAACTGAGGAGAACTTAAGGCTTGAATAGCACTGCTTCCAAACACTAGAATATGGAATTTACTGCATCTTCATCACACGGAAAAGAAGTGATGCTCATCAGTATTTTGTCTTGTTTTCAGTGCAAATGTCCCAAGATATTTAAATCAAGAAGCAAAATGAAATGATAGGAAGCCTTGATCTGAGAAAATGAAGTGAGTTTATGATTAAAACAAGAACAAATATCTGCCAAATATTTTTTAATAATTTAATGTATCTTGATGTTTATATATTTATACTGGAAAACAAATACTGAGGAAGATATTTATATATATATTTTTTGCAATGCATGCCATTAAATGTGCATTTTGCAATATTGGCTTATATTTCAAAAACAGAATATAGTACAACCTCACGTTTTAACGCTTTTTTTAGAACAAAAGGCGAGTGTAAAAAAATTAAATATTACAGGTAATATCAATTTTGTTAATTTGCAAGTTATTCATTGTTTGTTATTGCTTAATGGAATATGAAAGCAGAGATATTACCCATTGGTGCATTTTTGTTACCGGTTTTTTTTTTTTTGTGTGTGTTTTCTGCACGAGGGTGCCAGGATGTTGCTAATGTGTTCTGAGTGTTGTTGCACACTGACATGCGGTTGCGGGTGGTATAATATTTACACCATCTACAATAATAATAATAATAATACAAACCAATGTAACTTACTTTGCTACTCCAGGAGACGGAGCTTGGTTATTACTCAACGAATTCTGGAAGAAATAAAACCTTAGTTAATACATCTTGTATATGTTATGATTTTAAGAAACATTTTGAGAAACATTAACAACAACAATAATTAAATTTCACATCATAGTAACCTTTTGATAGACAAAAACGACAAGGTTTTCATGTTTTCTGGAATTTTGTCATACTGGATATTTCAGACCTACACTACCGTTAAAAATTTTGGGGTCAGTAAGATTTTTTTTTTTAAAAAGAAATTAATACTTTTGAACTGTAGCGTACATTTGCAAATATTTTGAGAAGAACCTTGACATGCCAACCTTATAGTCGTAATTTAAAATACAGAAAATCCCGTTACCTTCAAGTGTTCAGTGAGCGTTTTAGAGTATTTCAGTGCACTTTCTTTGCGTAGCTTGAAGAGCCTCAAATACAGGAGCGCTTGGCACCTCAGGCTGCAGAGAGACACAGACGGATCCACTGATTAGATCTACCACTGGTTACCAAACACTGGATCCACATTAACATAGATATCAGCTTTAACTCTATTTACTTCATTACTAAAGTCAAATAAAGATAACTGGTATCAAACACTGATAATACATTTAAAGGAACAGTTCATCAAAAATAAATGTACTCACCCTCCACTTGTTCCAAACCTGTATGAGTTTCCTTCTTCAGTTGAAGATAAAAAGATATTTTGAAGAATGTTGGTAATCAGACAGTTGACCAACATTCTTTAAAATATCATCATTCGTGTTCAACAGTACAAAGAAACGAAGTTTGGAACAAGTGTAGTGCGAGTAAATGATGACAGGATTTTCATTTTTGGGTGAACGGTCCCTTTAACATCATTCTGTTGGAAATAGAAAATTACTCTTACTAAAGATTGTAAAAGCATACTAAGACCGGGCTGCTCGTTGTGTCATTAATAGCATCTCAGATAAACCTCGATTCAGTGTCTTCATATATTCTCAAATTCTTTCTTGTGTTCGTTTAAGAGAGCCACTGATGTGTTTCTGCGACGTACCACAGCACCGCTAGCCTTTTGTCTGCAGAGGTTGCATCCGGCGCCAGGTAGCTCTTCAGCTTCATAGTGTACCTGCACAACACGCAAACACACGTGTTTGTCAGCAAACTCTGAAAGCACAATGAAGAGAGACGCTGGAGGAATATTCTGGCAACTTACTTGATGAGTTCCACGGTTTCTGCGTACATGGGGAAGGGCGATTTGGCCTCTTGGGCGCTTTTCTCCAGGGCGTTTCCACACTCGATGAAAGACACCACAGCATCCAGATAATACACGGCCTTCTCAAACCTGTCCATCTGTGGAAAAGACGATACACGTCAGAGCCAAACCGAAAGCTGCGTCCCAAATGATGCACTATACTCTATGCACTACATGGTTGAGTACATAGTGCTTAAGTACATAGTGTATGAATTATATAAGGTTATTTTGTCATTCATAATCAGAGTCTGATAGCCCCTCCCCCTTCGCTACGTAATTAAAGCTGCGACAGTTGAGTGCATGAAGTGTCCAATATTCCACACTTCATTTTTTCGATTATTTAAGTGCACTCTTTATTTTTGGAATTTTCAGTGTGAACGCACTACTCCTTTATAAGTACTAATATACAGCCAATATGCTAGTAATATGCATGCTAATAAGCAACTAGTTAATAGTAAGAATTGGTAAAGTGTTACCTAACATGTAAAACAATGCTAAGATAATTTTAAATGATTAATAGCTTCTTGCTAATAAAGGGGGAAGACAAGAATATTGGTAAAGATTTAATATTACAGTTAATTTGTATTTTAGGGGCTGCACTGTGATCCTTAAAAAGGGTCTTTTAATGTCATCTAATGACTTATTTTAAATATTTTTGGAACTATTTTTTCTCAGAAAAAATCTAATCTATACAGGACACATTCTAATAAAAAAAAACAAAAAAAACAAATTGCACTAAACAGTTTTGATGCTTGAAAACCCCTTTATAGACAAACAGAAGTGACTCATGAGCTTGGTGTGAGGAGAGCACCTGTTGGAGGACTAACACAAAAGGTCAGGGGTCACAGAAATGTCATGCAGATTATCTGACACGCACGTCGAGAACCGTAGGCCAGTAAACAAACCCTCACCAGAGCATCTGCGTTGTGTTTCAGTTTCTTCGCTTCTTGGAGGTAATGATCAGCCGAATGAACCCTGCAATTCAGATGAAGGACTGGCTGTTACTTCACATCAAAAGTTCAAAAACTTCAACACCATGTCCAAAAATTAAGACAACGAAATAATGATAAAGCAATACATGATGCTTAAACGTCCCACTATGTGTAGCCAGATTTTAGACCAATGAGATTTCACCATGCACTGTAAAAATGATTTTGAGTTTGAAGACTTCAAAAGATTTCAAATGTTTAATTCAATGTGTTACTTATTTGTGAAATTTCTTAAGCAATATTTGTTAAAAAATTTTTTTATTTGGGTGTGGCTTCTCAGAGTGACATGAAAAAAATATATATATATATTGTCACTTCTCACAATAATAGACCATTGAATCGGATTAACATGGATGCTTTAATCACAATCACACAGTTTAAAAGGATCTTAAAAGTAATTACTCAAAAAAAAAAACAAAAAAAAAAAAGATGAAGGTCTCCATACCTGTCCTCAAAGAGGAGTTTGGACCTAGATTTAGAGCCATCAGAGAGGGGTGGCACTGCAATGGGATTCTCTGCTTTAGAGCTTTTCTCCTGGGAATATAAAAAAAAATGCCAAGGGATTCCTAAATCAAGATTCATTTATAATGACATAAGTAGTCTTGTTTCTGAGAAACTGAATGATGAGTTTGTGATTAAAACAACAAATATCTGCCAATGGACTCAAAACAAACAGAAACAACTTAATTCAAAGGGAACACAAGTTTTCAAACCCCACTGACAGATGTTTGCTCTTGTTTTAATAAAGAATTTACATTTGCACCTCAAGTTAATGCATCTTGATTTGATTATGTTTGTTAATGTATCTTGATGTTATATATTTGTACTGGAAAATAAAAATACCGAGGAAGATAACCATATTGTTGCAGTGCATGCAACATTTAATGCCATGACTATGAATTGAAGACTTTCACTTCATTTTTTCGATTATTTAAGTGCACTCTTTATTTTTGGAATTTTCAGTGTGAACGCACTACTCGCACTATTTATACTACAAAACGTCATAGAATAGTGCATAAGTACGCGATTTGGGACGCACCGTAACTCTATACAGATGCTTCTAAGCTCCATTCCAAATTATGTTACGAAATGTGTGAGAATGCAAAGATGCGCTCTAATGGACAATTGTCTTTTTTTATGGACAGCTTTCATGCCTGCATTATTTCTGACATATGGGTCAAAGATGAGGTGTCCAATTTGGTGTCTGCATCAATTTAAATTTACAAAAGTGATACACTACATAGAAGGCATATTAAATGCAAGTAAAGCATCTACTTTTGTGAAAATAAAATGTCAAAATATGGGTGAAATAATGTTGTGTTGTCATTCAGTGTAACATTTATTTATTTAAAAATGAAACCACATACATATTCAGACCGGAACTTATTATAACATATGGTCACACTTTAGTCTGGGGTCTAAATAACTATTAACTACAACTTTTGCTTCAATAAACTCCTAATTTGCTGCTTATTAATAGTTAGTATGGTTGTTGTTAAGTTTAGGTATGGGGTGGATTAAGGGATCTAAATATGATCAAGCAGAAAGAGGCATTAATATGTGCTTTATAAGTACTAATATACAGCCAATATGCTAGTAATATGCATGCTAATAAGCAACTAGTTAATAGTAAGAATTGGTAAAGTGTTACCTAACATGTAAAACAATGCTAAGATAATTTTAAATGATTAATAGCTTCTTGCTAATAAAGGGGGAAGACAAGAATATTGGTAAAGATTTAATATTACAGTTAATTTGTATTTTAGGGGCTGCACTGTGATCCTTAAAAAGGGTCTTTTAATGTCATCTAATGACTTATTTTAAATATTTTTGGAACTATTTTTTCTCAGAAAAAATCTAATCTATACAGGACACATTCTAATAAAAAAAAACAAAAAAAACAAATTGCACTAAACAGTTTTGATGCTTGAAAACCCCTTTATAGACAAACAGAAGTGACTCATGAGCTTGGTGTGAGGAGAGCACCTGTTGGAGGACTAACACAAAAGGTCAGGGGTCACAGAAATGTCATGCAGATTATCTGACACGCACGTCGAGAACCGTAGGCCAGTAAACAAACCCTCACCAGAGCATCTGCGTTGTGTTTCAGTTTCTTCGCTTCTTGGAGGTAATGATCAGCCGAATGAACCCTGCAATTCAGATGAAGGACTGGCTGTTACTTCACATCAAAAGTTCAAAAACTTCAACACCATGTCCAAAAATTAAGACAACGAAATAATGATAAAGCAATACATGATGCTTAAACGTCCCACTATGTGTAGCCAGATTTTAGACCAATGAGATTTCACCATGCACTGTAAAAATGATTTTGAGTTTGAAGACTTCAAAAGATTTCAAATGTTTAATTCAATGTGTTACTTATTTGTGAAATTTCTTAAGCAATATTTGTTAAAAAATTTTTTTATTTGGGTGTGGCTTCTCAGAGTGACATGAAAAAAATATATATATATATTGTCACTTCTCACAATAATAGACCATTGAATCGGATTAACATGGATGCTTTAATCACAATCACACAGTTTAAAAGGATCTTAAAAGTAATTACTCAAAAAAAAAAACAAAAAAAAAAAAGATGAAGGTCTCCATACCTGTCCTCAAAGAGGAGTTTGGACCTAGATTTAGAGCCATCAGAGAGGGGTGGCACTGCAATGGGATTCTCTGCTTTAGAGCTTTTCTCCTGGGAATATAAAAAAAAATGCCAAGGGATTCCTAAATCAAGATTCATTTATAATGACATAAGTAGTCTTGTTTCTGAGAAACTGAATGATGAGTTTGTGATTAAAACAACAAATATCTGCCAATGGACTCAAAACAAACAGAAACAACTTAATTCAAAGGGAACACAAGTTTTCAAACCCCACTGACAGATGTTTGCTCTTGTTTTAATAAAGAATTTACATTTGCACCTCAAGTTAATGCATCTTGATTTGATTATGTTTGTTAATGTATCTTGATGTTATATATTTGTACTGGAAAATAAAAATACCGAGGAAGATAACCATATTGTTGCAGTGCATGCAACATTTAATGCCATGACTATGAATTGAAGACTTTATTTTGATTCATGACCGTTTTAAGGCCTTAAATTGTGGACGGGCGAATTAAGACCTTTAAAACAGGTTATGCAGGTTAAACAGGCTATGGTAAAACAGGTAGAGAGCAAAGGCATATATGCATATTACAAAGTGTTTTAACTAGGGTTGGGCGTTGATTTTGGGCGATGCCAATGTCTACAGTGAAACATCGTGATGGACGATGACATTGGCG
>NW_015632469.1:342369-355238 GCF_001515625.1 Sinocyclocheilus rhinocerous
ATGTATTTTCCTCCCATCTCGTATTTATTCCCTTTAGGGGTTCCGTATACATGTCATTTTCTTTCCGAACACGGTATTGGGATCACGATGCCGGCTCAACATTGTGATGTCTATCAGATTGTGTTCGTTTCAGAGAGCCACTGATGTGTTTCTGCGACGTACCACAGCACCGCTGTGATGGCATCGTCTATCGGCCCAACCCTAGATTTAACAAAGTTATTACATAAAGTGCTGTAAAAATTTCCAGAAACTAGATGTATTACTGTACATGCACAATACAGGATGCGTTACGTAAAAGTTGAAGAATCGTGCTTTCAAAAGCAGTTTTAATACCAGGCATAATAGCAGCTCCCTGATGCCCGAAATATATATGTAGTATAATTACCCATTGATATAACTGCGAGGGAAAATATTGAAATATATATCGTATTTATTCCCTTTAGGGGTTCCGTATACATGTCATTTTCTTTCCGAACACGGTATTGATACCGTGCCGGTGTAGTGCCGAAATTTGCACCCTGCCAGATTATGCACCCCCTAGTATTGGTTTAACCACAATGTAATACATTTGAACAGTTTTGTAGAATGAAAAGCCAGTGTATTAAAAAATAAACATTTTAAAAAATGGTTATTTTTGATACTATGTCAATTTGCAGGTTATTTATGGTTTACCACAATCTGCAGATACATGTGATCCGATATATTAAAGTAAAAGAGAAGCGATGTTACAAATTGATACATTTTTGTAACAAAGATTTTTTTTAATGTGTCCTTTGGCAATCAAAAGAGGCTTTTTTGCACCAATGGAATATACATTGTTAAAATATGCCGTCCATTCACTAAAACATTTTTGCTGTTTAAAGGTAAAGATCTTGCAGTTGCTTACTCAAAAGTATATGAAAATTGTTGTGATTTTAAATAAAAAAAAATAATGCATTGCAATGCATTTACAGAAAGTTCACCAACATTAATATTTGCTTTTCAGTTATAAAATTTGAGGGATTAAAGCAGAATGAACTCACTCTTTACTGCTCGATTTGTGTGACGACTTTTCATCCTGTTTGGACTTCTTACCGTCTGGTTTGAGACCATCGTCATCATTCTGTGGAAGAAACACAATAGTTATTAAAAAAGGTACACAATTGTTCAAAAGTTTGGGGTCAGTAAGATTTTTTTTTTTTTTTAATTGGTACATTTATTCAGCAAGGCCACATAAAGACATTTATTATATAAATACAGAATATTTCTATTTTAAATAAATGCTGTATTTTTCTATTCATCAAAGGATCTTTACTAAAAATGTATCACTTTTTCCATAACAATATGAAGCAGCACAACTGTTTTCAACATTAATAATATTCAGAAATGTTTACCGAGCAGCAAATCGACATATTATAGTGATTTCTGAAGGATCATGTGACACTGAAGAAGACTGGAGTAATGATGCTGAAAATCCAGCTTTGATCACAAGAACCAATTACATTTGACAATATATTCAACAGTTTAATTGCAATGAAAGCTCACAAAAGCCAATGTAGCCTTAGTGAGCATAAGAGACTTCTTAAAAAAAATAAATAAAAATGTTAATGACCCCAAACTGTATGTTTACAATTAAACCAAGGATACAACCAACATCATTCAGAGCATATTGGGCGTTCAGAAGGCAGGCTTTAAAAAGACAGGAAGTAAAACAGCGTTTCAGGCGGAGGGTGAAAAGTGATGATGCAGCAGTGTATAGTACGAGACAAATAAATCACGGAAATATGTGACCCTGGAGCACAAAACCAGTCTTAAGTAGCACGGGAATATTTGTAGCAATAGCCAACAATACATTGTATGGGTCAAAATTACCAATTTTTCTTTTATGCCAAAAATCATTAGGATATTAAGTAAAGATCATGTCCCATGAAGATATTTTGTAAATTTTCTACCATAAATATATCAAAACTAATTTTTGATTAGTAATATGCATTGCTAAGAACTTTATTTGGAAACTTTAAAGGCAATTTTCTCAATATTTTAAATGTTTTGGACCCTCAGATTTTCAAATAGTTGTATCTCGGCTAAATATTGTCCTATCCTAACAAACCATACATCAATGGAAAACTTATTTATTCAGCTTTCAGATGCTGTATAAATCTCAATTTCAAAAAATTTACCCTTATGACTGGTTTTGTGGTCCAGGGTCACATATATTCTAGCAAATCCCCCCAAAAAATCCCCACAGAAGAGCTGCCACCAACCTTGTGTTTTCTCTTCCCCTTGCTGGCTCCCTTTTCTCCCGGCTGTTTCTGCAAGTCTTTTCCTTCAGCAGGGGAGCCCCTCTCCGCTTTCACCTCGGTTTCCTTGTAGACTCGACCAGGCACTCTGGACAGCAGACTGAGGTCGATCTGCACCAGCAGTCTGGGCGGCAGCCTCCCTTCTTGGTCGCTCAGCGGGGAAAGCATAGGCGAGAACAGGACAGACGGGTTCTCTGCATACTGCTCTCTTGGCGTCTGCGAAGATGAGGGGACGCTTTCGTTGCCCTCCGAGTCCGACGCTGACGAATCGGATTCTATGAACTCACGCGACTTGCTGGCCGGTTTCTTGCGTTTGTCTTGCGCCGGGCGAGGGGAGGAGGTTTTGGGCTCCTTCTTGATGTTGGGCTTGCGGAGGCCCTTGTTGGGAGCACGGACTCTGTGCGACGGGATCTCGGGCGAGGGTTCGGTCTCCACCTTGAGCCCACCCTTTGGCTCCTCCACCACAGGCGGCTTGTCTGGCTTTTTAGGCTGCTTCTTGCCCACCTCCAGTCGCCGCCCCTTCTGACTTCCCCCCTCGCTCTGAGCGGGAGACCTCTGACTTCGCCTGTCTTGCCCCTTCTGGTTTGGCCGAAGGTCTCGCCCGGCAGAGGGCGCCGTGTCTTTTGAACCCGAGCCACTGTAGACCCTGCTGGAGTTTTCTCCTCGCCCCTCTTTCTTATACTTTGTTGCCGTCGTGCTGCTGTTCTCCACCGGAGAAGCAGGGGACGACTTGTTGACTTTCTTGAACCAGTTGTCCAGCTGCCATTTGTTAGCCGTGGGCTGTTCCCGCTGTGATGATGTCAAACAGGGAAACATGCATTGAGTGTGACATCAAACTCAGTTCAGCATAAAACCTAATCTGGTCAATTATATATAGGCATGGTCTAACAATGTTGAGGGAAATATACACACATTATATATTGCTAGGGTTGGGGATTGAGAACCGGTTCTACATTTCCAAGAACCGTGGATTCGATAAGATGCGCATTTCAATTCTGCTTATTGATTCCTGTGTGCGCATTTTAATGTGAACATTCAAGCGCAAGAACACGCGAAAGAGTGCTCACTCTGCTGCACACATCCAAACTGCACTCATATAGTGTGCGAATACCAAATTGAGCTCTCTGACAATTCTACACAAAATTGTTAAAATTAGTGCCGTCAAATCGATTAAAAAAAATAATCGCACATTTTCATGTAATAAATCACGATATTGTCAATTTCACATTGAATCTCCAAATTAATGTAGAAACAACATAAAGATCACGATATTGTCAATTTTACATTGAATCTCCAAATTAATGTAGAAACAACATAAAGATGGTATATTTTAAATATGTGTTTAATGGCATCTTTTTACTAATTAGCCTATTATTAATGGAGGCCAGTATCACTGATACAAATACTGCTACTGATGTCTCTCTTAAAATGCATTTTGCCCTCAATTTTAGCCATTAATTATAGCCATTCAACATTACAGTATAACTGAAAGGCATTATTTTTAACATTTAATAGGCTTTGAAAATATAACATTTATTTTTAAGTTAACCTAAAACAATCTTCACAAACCATAAATTGTATATGTATACTATACTATAAATTGAACATAGATTAATCTTTATTCAAGCTACAAAAGTTAATCAGCGAGCATAGCAGTGACTGATTCTCTTTTCTTTTGTTCTTTGATTTCCATCAATGACAGACTGCAGCAGGTTTCACTTTAAAAGCAGCGCTGTCTCTTTAAAACTTGATGCACGTGACGCGGATCTGACACACATCTGGTTTTCTCTCTTTATCCTTTATGGCCATTTAGGACTTTTTAACTCATTTAAGACAAGGTTTATGAGGTCACTTGCCAAAAATGGGTATTTTGACAATTTTGTCCGTGAAACAGAACTCAGTGCTGCATTAATTGCAATTAAATATTTAACGTGTTAAACTGAAAAAAAAAGAATCGCACAATTAACATGTTAATTTTGACAGCCCTAGTTAAAATATACTCATAAAAACACAATTAGTTTTGTCTTAAGTGAATGTAAACCATTGAGAAAGAAGACGCATGTGTATCAGGTTACAGGATCTGTGCATTTGGTCTTAAAGTGACAGCAGCCTCTACCTGCTGCAATCTGCGTCATTACCGTTAATCAAAGAACAAAACGAAAGACAATCAGTCATTGATCTTGACTGAATAAATTTTTTTTTGTAACTTTAATAAGGATTAATTTACATTTTATTAATAAAAACAAAACCTAGTGTTTTTTAAATTGGATTTTAATTTCTGTACTGTTTTATTTGTGCTATTATTAAAGTGTTTATCGGTTATTGTTTTATTAATGACTGTCTACTTGTCTTTAATCATGTTTAAAATCGATATTAGTTAGTCTAGCTGTTTTTGCTGTGGTACTTTTATTAAAACCATAAGCAAAAGTTACTATTGGCTGTTTATTTATTTTTTTATTTTGTAGGATGCCGTTCATGGTGTTTTGCAAAAAAACAGAATAAATATGTCTGATATCTAAATGTTTGACTTCTTTTTAATCAAAACTGGGAATCGGTAAGAACTAGAAACGAAAAGCAGAAATGGAATCGCAAAACCGATACCCAACCCTACATATTGTGTCATTATCATAATCCTGCTTGGCAGTAAATCAGCTTTCACGTGAGGAGTTGATCTATGTGTGCGACTGAAGGCTGTGTTTGTGCAGGAGATTCACCTCGGGTGAAGCAGGACGAGGTGGTTCGTTGTTCTCACTGTCTGTAGAGCTGCTCTCGCTCTCGCTGTCTGAACCGGAGCTGCTCTCTGAACCGCTGTGACTGCTGGTGTCCACTTGTTCAGGAGCCTCGCTGTTATTACTGTTGTTACTGGGGTAGACATACAACTTTATTACCGTCTTGTTGGCTGCGTGTTTCCTCATGCATTCACTTCAACTTTGCAAAGGCACAAATCCAAGTGAGATGATGTCAATACACTCCTTGAGCAAGTTTATTCACCAAAACCCCCATAATGAGCAATGTGCATCTCTTTACCCGTCATTTACAAGATTCACCTAGGGCCGTTTGCACCAGCTGTGCGCAAGTTACAACTTAGCCTAGTTTTGACATAAAGGGACACTATGTTACAACATACACCCAACTAAATGTTTCTGCATTGCACTATTGAACTTAACAGAAATGCAACTATGTATAAACTAAATATTTACTAAAGCCCATGAGCAGGAGAAATAAAATAGCAGATTGACTGAATTGCATCAATAAGCTCATGTTTTAGTTCTTCTTAGACACATGATGATGATGACGACATTTGCACTCATTTACACAAACTATATTAAAGGCATAGCTAAATGTGACATTTATTATAATGGGTTTATGTGAAGATAATTTTATAGTAAGTTTAAAACAATGTTATATATTTTTTAAGTTCTGTAACAATTAAGGCCTATTAAAATGATTGCACAGCTTCAATGTTGAATGGTTGTATTTCCTCATGTTAACCAAGAAATTTATTTAAAAAAAATAAATACAAAAAATCTATCAGTAACAGAGGCATCAGTATTGGTGATACTTGCCTGCATTTATAGTACTTTTATATAAATATTTATACACTGTCTTTATATACTGTTGATTCTACATTAAAAATTATCATACATATATTTTCACACTGAATCTAAAAAATAATGTAAAGTGCGATTAATCAGGATTACAGGAAAATGTGTAATTAATTAGTTAATTTTTTTATTGATTGACAGCACTAATAAAAATACTTAAGTTATTTCATGATTAAGCATCGTATGTCAGTGGAAGCGCATGACACAAAAGTAGTTAGAATCAAGGATAAACTAAAATTACAAATGCATTTGAATATAACTTCTGCTTGTGTTTGCGATTGGATCTTTGAGGGTAAACATCATATTCGCTCGCCTATGCAGTACTTTTTAGAGCTTATGACCTACCACCTACATTCTGAAATAAGAACACATGGTGCAACCAAATAAAGTACAGAGTTACTTACAAACAGGCTAGTAGCTACTAAGTCTCTAGCATGGACTTTAATTAAAGTAGGAACTTACGAACGGCTGGTGCAACTCTACATTAGGGATTTTAAAGTGTGTGGAGGGCTGGAGGGAGGCTTTTGCAAATTTCCTCAAATTTGCCTGCAACCATTTGATGCATTCCCATTGCCATGAAAACAACAGCAAGTGATAACTCAAGACAAGCTCAAGTAACATCATAATCAAGAAACATGTTTCAATGATAAACTCCTTTTAGGTTTTTGACAGAAGCAAAGTGCATAGTGCAAGATCCTGAAATAACACACTACAGAGTTTAATGTTTCAAACACCAATGGCACCAACGATCAGTGTGATGATTCATTTAGACAGCAGCAAAAAGAACTGGATTTCATTTCTTTCACGTAGGTATAATATCATAGCACATTTCATATTGCTCCTAAATCCCAACATTTCAAATTGTGGTTAGCTGCGGTCCCTTCCTATATAAGCAGGCAGTTCTTGGCCAGAACAAAATGCATTATGGTCCAGAAAGTAGACCAGACAAAATTAGGACTACCTTAAATTAAGGCTAACCTAATGTGCATGTTGAAATGTTTCATTGTCACCTTACGGCATGGAATCAAAAAAGAAAAAGTACACAACTTCTCTGAATATTAGTTGGGGTTTGAGTGATGATAAGCTTGAGTGTGTCACCTTGTCGAGGGGTTTTTGGCAGGATCTTGCTCTCCGTCACTGTCTTCGCTGCTGCTGAGCTTCAGATCTTCATGCAGTGTGCTGAAATGAGAGCAAGACAAGAGGAGACCAGTAAAGCATGGGACACACCAAGCCGACTGCAAAGAACTAACGGCGGTGTTTGTTATAATGATGAACTGACTTTAACTGAAAATTTAGTGTTTACTGTTTTGCATTATTACACACTATTTTTCCTATTTAATACTGTAAAGCTGCTTTGACACAATCTGTATTGTTAAAAGTGGTATATAAATAAAGGTGACTTGACTTGTTGGCTGCGTCTGGACCATACAGCTGACTGCAAACTAGCATGCGTTTCTGCATGTCTATATCATATATATGTGACCCTGGAGCACAAAACCAGTCTTAAGTCACTGGGATATATTTGTAGCAATAGCCAAAAATACATTGTATGGGTCAACAGCAGCCATCAATAATCGATCCTGAATATCAGCTATATCAATTACTTTCTTCATTTTAAGCAGCTCATGTTATGAAAATATTCGACATGCATATGCAAAATGAATCTCGGATTGATCTACAGTCTAATGCTTGACTGAACTCTTCAAATAGATCGAATAGTTCAAACAGAAAAAGCTGCAGGTAGATGTAAGTATATCAGTGGCTCACTTGGACTGCTCGTTGTCGGAGGGCTTAGACGGCTGACTGGTGGATGCGCTCTTTCCTGAGAGTTTTTCTAAGAGGGGAAAACAATCATCAGCACACACAAATGAGCAAAGAGCCATTATAGTTTGATAAAATGATTTCTAAAACTTACTTTGGGCCCCAAAAGACAGGTGCTGGGCATCCTACAACAAAGAAGGCAACAATGACTTATTACACATACATCACAAAAACGTTTCACTGGTTTAAAATGCTATGCTAACAATAGATATAGAAGTTCAAAATGAATCTGGACACTTTCGAAAACTAGATCATCATTTGTCTGCTGAACGAACGAATGCAACTGAAGAGCAGTTCACGGGTCTAAATATGTTTTTGTGTGTTTTTAGTATTTATGCATGTAGGTATCATTCTCATTATTGTCGTCTGAACAACTCATTATTTCTATAATGTCCTGCAAACATGATAAAAATGGACAAGTGTGCGGCAGGTGTCCTGCTGCTCTGTGACCCTTTCAAGTCTGACCTTGGAGGTGGAGAAAGGAAACTTTGACAGCTCTGTCTTGCAGGGCGTGTGAATGGCTGTTAGTGGAGGAGGCCAGACCTGAGTCATTTCCTGGTGGAGAAAGAAAACAAAAAACCCCAATCAACAGATCTTAGAAACCAGAGATAAAGCTAGTATGTGAATTGCTTTGACAACTCAATGAAGGCCTGTTTTACACTGCATTTCCATGCGTTTCATGTCTTCCCTCTGAAGCTTTACAGTCTAATTGCATTTATACCTTCATTCTAATGCATCTCCAGTGACGGAGACACTTACATATTACATGAGAGGCAGCGTTAACCGAAACATTTCCATATTAGCACATTTTTTAAATACTGACATTACTTCCAAGTGCTTTCTGTCATTTCTTACAGCTCTATTCTTTACGTATCCCTTGTGAACAATGTTATTAAGGATTAGAAGTGAAGAAAATGTCAGAGAAGTGCCTCTCTTTGAGAGAAACTAAAGCCTGCTTTGTCAAGTTTAAGAGAGATCAAAAAACTTGAATTCTAAAGGTTTTCCTCAGATAAAATTGGAAAAACCCAAGACTATTTCAGACCCTATTAGACCTCATCAGACTAATAATAAAAAAAAACACATTAAACAAAACCATTAGCATGTTTTACCATGTTGGTAAGCATTGCTAGAATACTGTAAGAAGTTGCAAGGCATTATTAACATGTTTTTAACATTTAGCTAAGTGTTGCTAGCATGTACGCATGGCATTGTTAACCTTTTTAACATACCATTAACATTTAACAGTGCTTAGTGTTGCTAGCATGTCGTCAGCATATTTTAACATGTTGCTAGGCATCTTTAACATGTAGTATGTTCTTAGCATTTAACACTTAGCATGTCGGTAGGCATTGTTAACGTTTTTAACATTTAGCTAAGTGTTGCTAGCATGTTAACATGGAATTGTTAACATGTTTTAAAATGTTGTTAGTATTTAATATGTTGGCAGGCATTGTTAACGTTTTAAAATTAAAGTGTTGCTAACATGTTCGCTAAGCTCTGTTAGTCTGCTGTCAGCATATTTTAACATGTTGCTAGGCATCTTTAACATGTAGTATGTTCTTAGCATTTAACACTTAGCATGTCGCTAGGCATTGTTAACCTTTTTAACATGCCGTTAACATTTAACATAGTGCTAAGTGTTGCTAGCATGTCGTCAGCATATTTTAACATGTTGCTAGGCATCTTTAACATGTAGTATGTTCTTAGCATTTAACACTTAGCATGTCGCTAGGCATTGTTAACCTTTTTAACATGCCGTTAACATTTAACATAGTGCTAAGTGTTGCTAGCATGTCGTCAGCATATTTTAACATGTTGCTAGGCATCTTTAACATGTAGTATGTTCTTAGCATTTAACACTTAGCATGTCGCTAGGCATTGTTAACATGTTTTTAACATTAAGCGAAGTGTTGCTAGCATGCTTCTAGGCATTGTTAACCTTTTTAACATGCCGTTAACATTTAACATAGTGCTAAGTGTTGCTAGCATGTCATCAACATATTTTAACATGTTGCTAGGCATCTTTAACATGTAGTATGTCCTTAGCATTTAACACTGTTAGCATGTTACTAGGCATTGTTAACATGTTAGCATATTTAACATTGCTAAGTGTTGCCAACATGCTTGCTAGGCTTTGCTAATCTGTTGTCAGCATATTTTAACATTGTTAGGAATTGTTTACATTTAGCTAAGTGTTGCTAGCATTTTGTTTGTTAGGAATTGTTAGTTTAGTGTTGTTGTTAGTGCTGTTAACATGTTGATAGGCATTGTTAGCATATTTAACATGTTCCTAAGCATTGCTAACATGTTTTAACTTAAAGTGCCCCATTATGGATTTTTGAAAATGACCTTTCATGCAGCGTGTAACACATGAAGTTTTAAATCTGAAAGTGCACCGTGTATAAAGTCAACCCTCTACGCACACCTTGGCAATATAATCGCCATTGGCTAGTAAATTTTTTTGTTTACTCGCCAGACGGATGTACTATTTTATACACACACACGCGTTTACTTAGCTATCTAAATGGGGACATTACATTTATTGCCTCTCAAAAGAAAGAGTCGACTCTGAATCATTTAAATGAGTCGTTTTTAAAAACGAATCCCAAGCCGTTTCATGTTGATACATTATTATGGATTCATAGTCCTATAATATGGATCATTACTCCATATTATAAGACAATAAAAGTGTTTTTTGAACTCGCATGCATGTCAACTTGTTGTTGGGGACTCCCAAAACCAAAATATGAACCTTTCATAACCCATAATAGGGGCACTTTAACATTAAGTGTTAAACATTTAATGTTTTGCTAGCAAGTGTGAATAAAGTATAACAGTTTTTATTTTACAGCGAACTGTTCTTTCACTATTGACAGCACATAAAATGGTTTTTACCTTTAATATTTCATCAACACAGCTCGCATCTGCTCCCACTGAAACCTGCAAGAATGAACAAAAGCATGCAGATCTTTGCTTATCATCAATCAAATATACAGGGTTGTTTGTGAGCACAAGTATAACTTAATTTGTTGTCAAACCCTCAGTAGAGCTATTATACATGCAGCTTGCCAATGTTATTGTAAAGGGGTCGTAACATTATTATCATTATTACAGTAATAGGTCCTTATTATTTTCTTAATGGTTCATGCTAAATGGTGGAACAAAGCCAGAAAAGTCTTGCCCTGTTTTATGCTGGCTAGCTAAAATGTTACAATAAATCCCAAAGAAAATAGTCTTTTTTTGATGGTTTCATAAATCAGAACAAATGTTTGTACTCTGCTTTGTATAACTCACTTTTATGACTAAACAAAACTGTGTGATCCAACCGAATGGCCAGGAACTGAATGGCCAAATTTATATGACAACCTCATTGTGACACCTAGCATGTACACAAATAAAGTAAATTTCATGTCATAAAAACATGCACTTGTGCAACTTCTGCGTACTGTCATCGGAGGCACACGAGTGTGCAAGACTGCAATGATATGTCTTTTTTACAGATCTATTAATTCGTCCAAAAATCCTCTAGACATACAGCGACTGACTGAAAATGCAAATCTCTGACAGTAGGTGGCGCTTATGTTAAAGCAGAAATATAGCGGTTACCCTGGTACACGACACTTCTTTATTCGGCATCATATGGAGGTAACTCTTTACATATAATGCATTATCAAAGTAGTTTTAATGCATTAATTATTACTTGTAATGCACGTTATAATGCATTGTATGCTGAATATTTATAACCACAGTTATAATACATTATACTAATTTTCTTAATTAGTTAATTACTTCTATTCATTGGTACACCTTTTGAAAGTACAATGCATTTTAAAAAACAAATGTTATAATGCATTTTGCCTTTGGTTACAAGTACTTACGAAAAGATAAAATGCATTACGACATACATTATATAGACCTTTATAATGCATTATATATGAAGGCTTTAAGTAAAGCAAGCGTTACCAAAAACGCTTTAATTTAAGGACCAATTCTCACTATTAACTAGTTGCTTATTTGCATACATATTACTAGCATACTGACTGTTTATTAGTACTTATAGCACATATTAATGTCTTATTCTGCATGAGCATATTTTAGATCCCTTAATCCTGAAACTTAAACTCCTAATTTGCTGCTTATTAATAGTAAGGTAGTTGTTTATTGAGGAAAAGTTATAGTTAATAGTGAGAATTTGTCCCCAAACTAAAGTGTGACTAAAAACCTTTCTGAAGACAGTCAGTTCCTTTGAAATATATATTAAAAACTCTTTGGATCTGCGTGAAATAGCCTATTTCAATGTCAAAATGGTGAATTTTGCAACCAATTCGCAGTGTTGGGTAAGTTACTTTAAAAAAGTAATTAATCATTTATGCATTTAGCAGACGCGACTTACAGTGCATTCAGGCTATACATTTTTTACCAGTATGTATAATATATGTAATATATGTATAATTAATTACTAGTTACTAATTACATCTTCAACAGTGTAATTAGATTACTGTACAAATTACTCTCTCCAAAAAGTATTTAATTACTTATTACTAATTACTTTCTAAATCCTATATCAACCTTGACAAGTTAATGATGCAAGGACAGACATGAAACGGTTCTTTTAATTCTTTTAAGTCAACCCTCTACGGACACCTTGGCAATTGAATCGCCATTGGCTAGTAAATTTTTTAGTTTACTCGCCAGACTGACTCAGACTCATTTTAACTGAACTTCGGACTGGTGGTGGTGCTTTTTTGGTCATTCAGTGTTTGTACAAAAAAACAAACAAAAAAAAATATCGGGAAAAAATTAACAAAAATACTGATAAGATGATAATGATACGAATTCTACTAATAAGAACAATATAAAACGCACTAAGGATTAATGAGCTACTGGATTCATGAATATTAATCAGGTTGTTACGTTCGCTCGAACTGATTTGCTGAAATCAAAACGGGGACGATAATAGGTGAGCGCCAGCCAATGAGATTGCCGTTTGCGCATTAGTTCGGCCCACTACCGGAGAAAGCGGCAGTTCTTAAAAGCTGAAGAATTCCAAAGGAACGCCGTTATTTTGAAAAGAAAATACAACAAAGAATAGCGTTTACATGTAGCGCGTCAATTATCGCTCTCTCTGCGTGTGTGTGAGACAAAGTGACGGCAAGGTGTGCGC
>NW_015632469.1:355332-391835 GCF_001515625.1 Sinocyclocheilus rhinocerous
CTAATATGTGACCCTGGACCACAAAACCAGTCAAAAGTGTAATTTTTTCTAAATTAAGATTTATACATTATCTGAAAGCGCAATACATAAGCTTTCCATTGATGTATGGTTTGTTAGGATAGGACAATATTTGGTTGAGATACAACTATTTGAAAATCTGGAATCTGAGGGTGCAAAAAACTCAAAATATTGAGAAAATTGCCTTTAAAGTTGTCCAAATGAAGTTCTTAGCAATGCATGTTACTAATAAAAAATTAAGTTTTAATATATTTACAGTAGAAAATTGACAAAATATCTTCATGGAACATGATCTTTACTTAATATACTATAAGTATTGAGTAGGATTAAGGATTTAGAATAAGGTCTTGCAGAATAAGACATTAATATGTGCTTTTTAAGTAATAATAAATAGCCAATATCCCAGTAATATTCATGCTAATAACCAACAAGTTAACAGTGAGAATTGGACACTAAAGTGTTACCAATATTCTTATTAACTCACCAAAGTATTCAAAGTGAGAAGCAAGGGTACATAAAAAGCATGCATTTTAAGGTTAGACTTTAAATTTTGATGTTAAATTCACTATTGTATTGTATATAAATGTCCTTCAGTCTATACACAGTATTATGTTCAATTACATAAGAAGTAACTGTAATTACATTACAGAGAAAATAAGAGTAATCCCTTCCTTTACTTTTTCAAGGGAAAAGTAATTAAATGACTTAGTAATTAGTTACACCCAACACTGCAAATTCGCAGGTACATACTTTCGAAAAATGAAACAAGAAATCCACTATAGTTTGTCTTTAAGCTCTGTTTCAATGCTCGGGGAAAAAAGAAAGCATGCACGACTTACATCGACAGGCTGCGTTGGGATCTTGAGCTTGGTGAGGGAAGCCTTGCCATTGGGCTTCATTTCTCCCACAGCGCTGCTGTGTGATTGACCGCCGTACGACTCCGAGGAGGTCTTGGGCTCGGCCGTTTCCCGGTCGTCCATGGGCCGCACATAAGCGGTGGGTTTTTGGATCATGGAGCTGGGTTTGATGAGCGAGGGCGGGAAGCTCTGGCTGGGATGCTGTCCCCGCGCGAGTGTCCGCCGGAGCTCATGGGGCCCTTGGCCGGGCTGGAGTGGGATTTGTGCTCGGAGCCGTGCTTGCTGGACTTCTTGCTGCTGCTGCTGTAGTCTCGCTCGTGTCGCTGACCGCCGCTGCGCTGACTGCTGCCGTGGCTGCCCTGCACGGATGAGCGCTTCTGCGAGGAGGAGGAAGTTGAGGTCGACGAGCAGGATGTGGAAGAGATGCCGCCGACTGGAGTCCATTTACTGTTCTGACTCTGGGCGCCTCCGCTACGCTGGTCAGCGTACTGGCCGGATTTATCGTCCGAGGAGGAGCTGGAGGCTTTGGGAATGAGTTTGGACATTGGGGGTTCACCGATGGTTTCCTTCATCTCGTCGTAATTTCCCAGCATGCTCTGGATGCGACTTGAGAGTTTATCTTCCTTTGAGGACTGTTGGGAGAAAAGAACTTGAGATGAGTGTGAGAACAACAACTCAAACACCAACTTACTAGTTGTCTGTTGTTACATATAAGTCTGTGTGTGCAATTTCACAAACTTCAAAACGTGTCTATTTAAGGGGTTCAAGCTGACTAAATGGTCACATTTTACAACCTTTTTTGCTGTTTAAGTCAAACTGATGCCACTAGAAAGTACCAGCCCTCTTTGAATTACTGTAGTAACTAACTCCATTAACCTTGGCATTTTGGCAGAAGCACTGCATATTCATATATTATTATATAGTTATTTAAGTGATGCACCGTAAATGAAAATTCTGGGTCGAACCCGAAAATTCAGGATGCACTTGGTCAAAAACGGAAATAACCCTTATTTAGTAATCAAGTAATTTATAAAAATGTATTTAATCAACACAAATAAAAGCTGACTTGTATAAAGATTTAAATTGCACATAAGGCAGTTTTTTAATAACAGAATTATGTTTCTACAATTTATTATTCACGTTCTGCACTTGCACTTCTTTCTACATATTTTTGTGACCTCTGAATAATAAATGGAATAAGCTTTTTTTAGCTGCATTCGGAGGAGTGCGGATCTCTTTCATCTTTATATATTTTGGATCTACGCACCATATGTTTTTGTCTACTGGATTTTTGGACGAGTGTTTGGCGCTACTGCCTTTTTTGTGGATTACAATTTATTGTTGAAATATAAACATGCAAACAATAAAAACACATTCAATTAAAAAATTAATAATGTACATTAAATAATGAAAATAACAGATTGGTAAAAAAAATTATGAATATGCATATATTTAGCAAAATGCTCCTTTATAGATTTATTTTTTCTAGCTGACTATCTTGAGGTACTGCACTTGCACTTCTTTCTACATATTTTCGTGACCTCTGAATAATAAATGGAATAAGCTTTTTTTAGCTGCATTCGGAGGAGTGCGGATCTCTTTCATCTTTGTATATTTTGGATCTACGCACCATGTTTTTGTCTACTGGATTTTTGGACGAGTGTTTGGCGCTACTGCCTTTTTTGTGGATTACAATTTATTGTTGAAATATAAACATGCAAACAATAAAAACACATTCAATTAAAAAATTAATAATGTACATTAAATAATGAAAATAACAGATTGGTAAAAAAAATTATGAATATGCATATATTTAGCAAAATGCTCCTTTATAGATTTATTTTTTCTAGCTGACTATCTTGAGGTAAATGTGACATTACATAACATTATTGTTTACGAGCAGTTTTAATGACGTCTCTCTGCAGTTGAAACACGGATTGAGACACAGCACATTTCTAAATGCTACAAATAATATTTAGCATGTGCATCAACAGAAAGCAGAATAAAGGAAAAGACTGATCTTTAGTTTAAAGAATCCATATTAGTATCGATAACTATCGATCGAACTATTTTGCCCTAAATCAGAAATTGCTCTTTTTCGGCCCCCGCAATTTCAGTGCATCACTAAATATAATTAAACATACTAAGGGGATTAAGGAAATATAATTACAACTATGGCAGTTTCTGAATTTTGTATTTAAAGTTTCTAAATGTTTTAGGCTACTGTTTTTTATTATAAAACTCATAGTTACATCTAATCATGGCAGTGAAGAATCAAACATGGTTTAGTCTGTGCTTACTACAAATACCACTAAAATGTATATGAATACATATATGATTTGAAACTTGAATAGAAAGTAAGGCAAAAGGGTATCTGTAAACAACAAATCAGATGCTGCAATTTCATCTGCACATTACGCTGTTAAAAATGATTTACAGATAATGTTGAATCACATGGGATTGAGACACAGCACATTTCTAAATGCTACAAATAATATTTAGCAAGTGCATCAACAGAAAGCAGCATAAAGGAAAAGACTGATCTTTAGTTTAAAGAATCCATATTAGGATCGATAACTATCGATCAAACTATTTTGCCCTAAACCAGAAATTGCTCTTTTTCGGCCCCCGAAATTTCAGTGCATCACTAAATATAATTAAACATACTAAGGGGATTAAGGAAATATAATTACAACTATGGCAGTTTCTGAATTTTGTATTTAAAGTTTCTAAATGTTTTAGGCTACTGTTTTTTATTATAAAACTCATAGTTACATCTAATCATGGCAGTGAAGAATCAAACATGGTTTAGTCTGTGCTTACTACAAATACCACTAAAATGTATATGAATACATATATGATTTGAAACTTGAATAGAAAGTAAGGCAAAAGGGTATCTGTAAACAACAAATCAGATGCTGCAATTTCATCTGCACATTACGCTGTTAAAAATGATTTACAGATAATGTTGAATCACATGACCAATAAGACACTATGATTCAATATTCCCTGTCCTGTTTTATAACTTGATCTGTCCACAATGTTCGAGTCAAGCATACAGGAGCAGATTGTTACATGAAGTGTTTTTTGCACTACTACCCTCAATGAGTTCATCCGGAATAAACGAGTAATACACCACGTCCCATGTCAAAGCAGGGGGTTTCCACTGATAGTACACACCACTTCATCTCACCCCAAAGGGAGAATACAGCTGTCTGTATTCTCTGCCTGTCAGGTTGCATCTCTTGTATCCTATGACAGGTTCGCCACCAAAGTAAAGCACTTACCGCTGTGTAAATCTGGTTAGCAGCAAAGATTAGACCGTAATCTTCTTTAGTGTAACCTATGTGACTATTACATATGTGTCCTTTTTCCCCCCATTGCAGCTTTATATCAGCCCAATTAGAATGAAAACCCCCAAGAACTTAAGAGTTTTAGTCCATTTATCACATCCTGAAATACTATCTAAAAATTAAAAAAAAAAAAGGTCAGAAGGAATGCAATGAAATTAAATAGGTTCTTGTAGCATCTGACGGTGGATCACCTCAAAGTTAAAATATTAATGACGCATTTCCACTCCAAATTTAGTCCAATAAGCCTTAACGAAAGAGCAGCAAAACATGGTTGAAAAAACAATAATAAAAGTCCTTATATACGTCCCGCCCAAACTTCCTGTTTAAAAACTAAATGTGTCGATGCAGCAAAGACACTGTGCTTGTGAGGCAACTTCATGAGCTTATTAAATACATGCAAAACACAATTAGCAAAAATTAGCACTTTTCAACAACAACAACAACAACAACAAAAAAAAGTGTTTTACTATAAATAGGGGCAGAAATTGTGATAATTGTAACAATTGTTAACAAAAACTTAAATACAATTGTTCAAAAATTATTCCATTAACAAAGCTTCCTCAAAGTTCTGAGTTCATGTTTGTTGTGTGCAACCAACAAGGACAACAAAATAAATGTCCTGTCTTGATATTACTTCATGGAACACTTTTCTCTCTCTCTCTCATCACTTGAGATCATCTGATGTAAAACCACGTAATTCCTTCGACCATGGTACTGAAAAATAAGTCAAATGTTCTTTCCTTCCTCACAGCTGCAAACTAAACCACACGATGCTTATTCCTGCAGAACTAGAAAGTGGGCAACAGGAGATTTGCTGAGCACTTACCACACATTTAGGACAGAAAGTTAACCGGCCACTAACTATATCAGCCAGACATATTTAAAAGCAGCTATACTGTTACCGAAAATCTCAAGCTGATGCATCTACAATGCAAGTACTTACCCATAAAATGCCCTGTAATTACCATTAGGATTGAAATAGTCGCCAATAAAAACAGTACAATGCATGGTTTTTGGGACACGTGCCATAGAATTGTTTGAAGCACAAAGCGATAGATACACATAGTAAACTCGATTCATTTTGAGATTTTCATCACTGATTGGAAACTGTTTCTAATTGGCCAATAAACAGATAGCGGTCACTAGATGGTTTAAATTTAACAACTTACTTTGAAGCATCTTAGTTGCTATTTTGCATTTTATATAATATGCTGTAAATAATGATCATTTTAAAAGTAAAAAACCTATTGGCCTTCCTCCACATGTTGAAAAATTTCAAGAGATCTAATGGGACATTTCCTGTAATTTTGCAGCTAAACGGTACAGTTTTTGCATGTAAAATAAATTCAGAAGTGAATTCTCAGTGTGAAAGCTCACATTTGGTGGTTTTTCATAGAAATATGTTTTTTCTCATCAGTTATGTACATTAGGGTTTTATGTTACATCTTATGTTGTTTAATTAATGTTTATTTTATTACTTTCGTGTTACTGTATTTGTGCACGAAACATGCACTTTCTATATATTCTATATATAATTGTATAGAATATATATTTAATGTGGTTGTCGTTAAAACAGTTTTTAGTAATTTGTTAATTTATTTTATTTAACAAACATATTTTTACAGTAAATGTAAGTTTAATCTGTAATACATAATTTTGCTACTGCATTTTTGCAGTACAGTTCTGGCAAGCAAAGTTGGTGTTTTTTTTACTGCAAATTTTTTTGGACAGTGCAACCATTAAATCACCCGTAGCATGACGCATACATTTTTCCAATAATTATGTAATGACCAAAGTTGCTGTATCACCACAGTGCTTTTATCTGTAAGGATTTTTCTGCTAAAGAGCAAGATTAATTGAGAACAGAAGCCAAAAAGGAACAACCTAAGATTAAATGAGGTCTTCAGGGCAAAATAATAAATAAATAACTGATGATCAAATGGGGAGGAAAAAAAAAGAAGAAACAAAATGAACTTACTTTATAAGGTTCAGGAAAGAGGGGAGAGTTAGCTGGAAAGGCCTCTCCTCCCTGCTGGATTTCTTGATTTCTCCTTTCCCTTTCTTTCATACGGAGCATATTCCGGTCTTCACGGTTCATGTTGCTAACAACAGAGACACTAAGAGTCACTAAGCAGTGAAGAAGCAGAGGAAAAATAGCTTCCTGACACCTTGATCTACACCTGGATCTACCAAGATAAAGTTACACATTTGAACAACAAATGGAGACAAATAGACAAGATTACTGGAGACAATCAGATGTGCTTTCCCTTCAAAAAACAAGCCTGGACTGTCCTACAGAATAACAGACAACAGTCATGTAGCAGAACTCAAAAGTTAAAATTCAATCAGACACAGTTATTGGTAATACTGACTTTAATTCTGTCCATCTTTGTTGTACGCTGCGTGCTTCGGCTAACCCAACATTATATTACATACACACCATCATTATCTCCCTGCACCTCATTAATAATGAGAGGACTCACTAAAGTAGTTACAACATTCGGCCTATATTTAGCAAATGGAAATTCTGATGAAACTATAGCAAACAGAAACCTTTGAAAAAGGTGATTTCAAAAGTTAAGACATTTAAGGTTCGCATGAGACGTGCGTAATCGATGGTGTCAAGTGAAACTTCCCAAAAAACATTAGTCTGTAGTTTAGTAATTGGTAAAGACCATGCCCACGTCATTCAAGAAGGCAGATTTTTACTTTAAAAATATTAATTATCATTTCAGATCATTTTCTAAAAGGTCATTCAAAACCACAACAGGTTGAAAACAACTCTTGTTGAAACATATGTTAATGAACTTTGTAGCTCAGGACTACATAGATAATATGCAGGTTTCCACTCATTTCTTAAGTAAAGGTATAGAAAGCTGGCAATAAATTAGTAATTATAGTCGCTGAAGCCATAACTACAGATTCATTTTACCTAGGGTTTCACTACAAAATCAAAGAGAGAACGAATAGAAAGCAAGCAAAAGAAAGAGAGAGAAAAGAAAAAGAAAGGAACAGAGCAAAAACAGAGCAGGAGAGCAAAAAAACAAATGTGAAGAAAGAAAGAAAGACAGAAAGAAAGAAAGACAGACAGAAAGAAAGAAAAAAAGACAGACACAAAGACAGACAGACAGACAGAAAGAAAAACTAAGAAAAAAGACAGACAGAAAGACAGACAGACAGACAGAAAGAAAAACAAAGAAAAAAGACAGACAGACAGAAAGAAAGAAAGACAGAAAGACAGACAGACAGAAAGAAAAAAGACAAAGACAGAAAGAAAGACAGAAAGACAAAAGACAGACAGGAAAGACAGACAGAAAGAAAGAAAAAAAGACAGACACAAAGACAGACAGACAGACAGAAAGAAAAACTAAGAAAAAAGACAGACAGAAAGACAGACAGACAGAAAGAAAGAAAGAAAGACAGAAAGACAAAAGACACACAGAAAGACAAAAGACAGACAGAAAGACAGAAGAAAAACAGAAAGACAAAAGACAGACATAAAGAAAGACAGAAAGACAAAAGACAGGCAGAAAGAAAGACAGAAGAAAGAAAGACAGAAAGACAAAAGACAGACAGAAAGACAAAAGACAGACAGAAAGACAGACAGAAAGAAAGACAGAAAGACAAAAGACAGACAGAAAGAAAAACAGAAGAAAGAAAGAAAGAAAAACAGAAAGACAGACAGACAGAAAGACAGAAAGAAAGAAAGAAAGAAAGAAAGAAAGAAAGAAAGACAAAGACAAAGAAAATGAAAGAAAGAAAGAAAGAAAGAAAGAAAGTAAGTTATGGGTAAATTAAATGACACTTCAATCAAACTGCATTAAAACATTATCTGTAAACAAATCGCTAATTAAACTGTGTAAGAGCTAAAAAACAAAACGTGTTATTACCGGGCAATTAATTAAATCTCTCTCTTCTCTTTCACGATGAGATCAGCAGCGCTGAGGTTTGGAGATGCGCAGCGTCACGTCGAGGGGGAAGTTAGCGATTCTCAGGGTGTTTTTAAGGGGAGTCACTTTTGATGCATTAGATCCTGCCAAGGTTTATTTTGTTAAGTTGATAGCCGTGTCGAGAAAGCTCAATGAACGTGCTAATGGGAGAGCGTTTGCACGACAAAACCACTCAAATGACCGATGCCACGTGTAGTCGTTTGACACAGACACTGCAACAAAATCCAATTAGTCAAACCATCTCTGGAAAAGCATTAATGAACTTTGCTGATGGACTGTGTACACATAAACCTCTCTCTACACACTGCTTATTAACAGTGCCAGCAGCTGAGAGAAAACTAAAGGACCTCACTCCGTCATAATGTACTCATCTTCTTATTGTTTTAAGCTTTCTAGCTTTACCTCGGATGTGTAAGCAAGCTTCAGGATTTCAGTTAATCAGACATGCATTTTTTTAAATGTAACCTTAAAATGGAATTCAGAAAAATGAAAACAAAAGATACGGAATTTGAGTAAAAATAAAACTGAATTTGGAAAAAATAACACTGATTTCATAGCAAGCTAAATTGTTATGTGCAGTTTAGTGTGCAAGGCTTTCAAAGTGAACATAGGGAACTTTCTTTCCAAATTCAGTTTTATTTTTAGCCAAATTCCAGTCTCGGTTTAAACGTTCTGGATTCTATTTTAATGGTCAATTAAATGCAAAAAGACATGCCTAATTAACTGAAATCATGGAACTTGCACAACTTAAATGAAGAGTTCACCCAAAATGAACATTCCGTCATGATTTACTCACCCTTGTGTTTTTCTTCCTTCTGTTGAGCACACAAGAATTTTTGAAGAACGCTGATGGTAGCCATTGACTCCCACAGTACGGAAAAATACTATGGAATTCAATGGCTTCCAGCAACTGTTCAGTCACCATGTTCCACAGAAGAAAAGAAGTCGTACAGGTTTGGAAAAACAAGAGGGTGAGTAAATGATGACTACTAAATGATGACTTTATTTTCTAACTACAACTAGAAAAGTATGCGTTTATAAAAAACAACAACAACAACAACAACACAGAGATGCACAGACTTCAAATTTTAATTAAAAAAATAAGTGCCTTTTTTGTAACATTCCACGTTATACTTTAAACTGCATTTTTATGACTGAATTCCACTATTGGGCCCTACATACTCCATCCATTATGAGTGTGGATGGACAGATTTAACGTATGCATGCTACTTGTTGGACCCGTTCAGTTTTTATTTGAGCATTAAGCCACTTGAATATATGCAGTTGTAAAATAAATATGAATAATTTATTTAAAAAATAAAATAATCAGGGTGTGTATGCTCACATGAGTGGACTGTGCTGATGACGTCACATAGTAGCATGCAGACAAGAGAAGTATATTTTGGGCTTGATGTTCATAATTTTCTAAATATGAACAATCTCTCATATGACACGCAAGAATCAAACTACGCTCCGCAACACTGACTCCAAACCTGGCTTGAAACTCGATATCTACAATGCGAGTAAAATCACTCACATATGCAACTAAATTTCCACAATATGCGACTAAATAATGTCTATCATTAGCCACTGGCTAATACATTGTTAGATTTCACAGTTGAGAACAAGCAGAAGAAGGTTGCTTCAGTAGTGGGCAGAACAATCTCATTGGCTGACCTATTAATCGACTACGTTTAGATTTCAACAAATCAGTTTGGGCGAAGGCAGACAACGTGATTAATATTCATTAACCCAGCAGCTCATTAGAGCTTAGCGTGTTTCATGTTGTTAGCAGTAGTATTAACTTATCCATATTATTGTTAAGTTTTGTTTTACTAAAACACAGAATGACTAGGGCTGCACGATAAATCGAAATGGAATCGAGATCTCGATTCGACAGAAGCTGCGATTGTCATGCGTATCTTTCAGTGAAGCACGGTTCCTAAGCCTTTGCTATCACCTTTTATCAGCTTAACACATCCTCCTAGCTGAATAAAAGTATTAATTTCTTTCAGAAAAAGAACAATAATTTACGATGCCAAACTTCTGAACGGTAGTGTATATTGTTACAAAAGATATTCTATTTTAAATAAATACTGTTCTTTTTAACTTTTTATTCATCAAAGTATCCTGAAAAAAGTATCACAAGTTCCAAAAAATATTAAGCAGCAACATTGATAATAAACCAGCATATTAGAATGATTTCTGAAGGATCATGTGACACTGAAGACTGGAGTAATGTGTTTTACATTGCAATAATATTTCACAATATGACTTTTTCTGTATTTTTGATTAAATAAATGTAGTCTTAATGAGCAGAATACATGTATATATGGCAAACTAACCTGTGATGGAGGAACAGCATGAAATTTATTCAAAACATCACCTTTTGTGTTCCCCGGAAGAAAGTAATACAGGTTGGGAGTAAATGAACTTACATTTTTGGTGGCCTAACCTTGTAAGAAATGGCAAAAGCTAGTTAAATCAACATTTGAGTGTGTAAGATACTGTTAGCGAGGCTCTCCTGCCGTCTGCAGGGCTTTATAGCCTGTGATGCAAATGTAAAACTTAGGCCAGGGTGTTTATTCCAGTAGGTTTGTGATCATAACGACAGTCAACGTGTATTGCTGGGAAGTTTATATCTCTTTTGACTGGAATGATTCAGTTTCTAGAGAGTGGGCAAGAATTACTTTTACGTTTTGATCTAGTCAGAGCATGAAATCTTACATTTTCACACGAGTTCCACTGATTTCTACACATGCTTTATCACGAAAAGCATTTTATTTTATTTTTTGCATGTTGACCTAAAACATTTTGGTAACTCCATATTCAAAGGTGCATCAGACAGTAATATAATCCAGATTATGGTCTGTCCGGCCTGTCTAGAATATTCTAATTCTTTGGCAAAGCTCCTACAGTGCACTGCTCATTTCTAGACCAACTTAAAAGACAAGATTCAGTTAGGCATTAAAGTCTGTGAAATAAAACTAATCAAAAGACATAAAAGAAGAACAGTATGGAAATTGTTGCGAGAAGGCCTAAAACTTTGCCGTGACTACTACAGCAGTTACTCACTGAGAACATGGCTGGTGCTAGTGCTTACCCTGACTGAGAGGCCATGGCCTCAACCAATGAACCATTGCAAGAGGATTGAGAGAGAAAATTCCAGACAACTCGATGGTTCTTCCCAGCAATGGCTCCCTCTCGTTTAGTAGCGTCCACTTTGAGGCACAGTTTCTTGATCGGCAGCTTTCCCACTTCAGTCGTCGCTGCTGTATTTCCTGGGAGTTGAGATAAATCTGACTCAGGGAGGGGAGGTTACAGTCAGTCTGAGGAACAAACCACTGCGCTGAACAGAGGAGACACAGCTACAACATACAGGTGAGGACTGAAGCATGATGATCTGTACCAAATCCTAGTAACCATTTGACCATCAAGTGAAAAAAACAAAACATATACCCAACTAAACAAAATGCTTGAATGTTTCACAGAGTCTACACTAACAACAAACTCATCCTTCTACATTTGATCAATATTATGTCCACGTGAAGTTACAAGTTACCTACACAAGTCCTTTTTCGCTGAGAGCAAACACCCCTCCGAGTGCTGTGGAGAATGGTGCAGTCCACCAGCGCCCATATAAGGACTCCCCTCTGTGACGTTAAGAGTCGCAGCAGCCAATCAGCTGCTGTCTCTCAGTAAACGCATGCCCTCCCCCACTTGGGTCTGAGCCAACACCATCAACGTCAGTTTCCTTAAAGGGACAGATGCAGTTTTTCTCCGAGTCCAGAGGGAAAGCACGTCAAAAACATTAGTAAACCCAGGAGGTGATGAGGCAATTAGATGCAATATGGGAATCACCAAAAAACAATTCTGACTAACCATTCTGGGTCGAGCTGCATAAACATAGCCACTATGTTAAAACGGTGTCTTTAGTTTGACCAACTAGCAGTTAGCCAAGTCTTAATCAGTCTTACTTTGCGAATTACACTAGTCTTGATCAGTCTTACCAGACTAACTTTTCAGTCTAAGCAGTTTAGGCAACTGGCCCCATATGAAAATTAAGCATATCGCCCAACACTAACACCTAAATTTTACAACTACCTTATTAACTATTAATAAGCAGCAACTTTGAGGAGTTTGAGGCAAAAGTTGTAGTTGATGGTTTGTTAATAGCCAGAATTGGACCTTAAAATAAAGTGTGACACCAAACTTTTTAATTTGAAAAATCACACACTGAAATGACAGGAACAAATGTTTGTAAATGAAACCATTTAATTTTACATCGTGACTTGGTATAATTCTAGGGGGAAATTATGACGCTAAACCAGGTGGGTCGATGGTAATTAGCCTTTAAATATGTATCTTAAAATAGGCAGGCGAGTGACACTGTGACTTTTTAGTCAAGTAAAATAAATAGATTTAAAAAAACGTTAAAAAATTTTTAAATTTAATTTTAAAGGGTTAGTTCACCCCAAAATGAAAATTCTGTCATTAATTACTCACTCTCATGTCGTTCCAAACCCGTAACACTTCGTTCATAAATTAATTATATTTTTGATGAATTCTGAGAGCTCTCTGACCCTCCCATAGACAGCAAGGTAACTACCACGATCAAGGCTCAGAAACGTAGCAAGGACATCGGATTAAACAGTCCATGTGACATCAGGGGTTCAACCGTAATTTTACGAAGCTACGAGAATACTTTTTGTGCACAAAGAAAACAACAATAACAATTTAGAGAATAAAAGTTACGCTTTCTTTCTTTGCGTGAACATTTGGGCGGTGTTATGCAAATCTTCCCACATAGTGAGGTAGATATGTGGGGGCGTGTTCGAACGAGCCGTTTTAGGTAGGTGTGGCTAACTCTTAACTTTTATAAAGAATATCTCTTTGGATTTGAGACTTTAGTCTTTGCAACTTTACAGATCTTCTTTATGCACCAAGAGCTTGTAACACTCTAAAGAGAAAGGAAAAAATGAAATCGCATCATATGACCCCTTTAAAATAGAAAACTGTTTTACATTGCAATAATATTTCACAATATGACTTTTTCTGTATTTTTGATTAAATAAATGTAGTCTTAATGAGCAGAATACATGTATATATGGCAAACTAACCTGTGATGGAGGAACAGCATGAAATTTATTCAAAACATCACCTTTTGTGTTCCCCGGAAGAAAGTAATACAGGTTGGGAGTAAATGAACTTACATTTTTGGTGGCCTAACCTTGTAAGAAATGGCAAAAGCT
Source organism: Sinocyclocheilus rhinocerous (assembly GCF_001515625.1). Lineage (NCBI taxonomy): Eukaryota > Metazoa > Chordata > Actinopteri > Cypriniformes > Cyprinidae > Sinocyclocheilus > Sinocyclocheilus rhinocerous. The sequence continues at coordinate 368,763 of NW_015632469.1, forward strand.
AGTTAAATCAACATTTGAGTGTGTAAGATACTGTTAGCGAGGCTCTCCTGCCGTCTGCAGGGCTTTATAGCCTGTGATGCAAATGTAAAACTTAGGCCAGGGTGTTTATTCCAGTAGGTTTGTGATCATAACGACAGTCAACGTGTATTGCTGGGAAGTTTATATCTCTTTTGACTGGAATGATTCAGTTTCTAGAGAGTGGGCAAGAATTACTTTTACGTTTTGATCTAGTCAGAGCATGAAATCTTACATTTTCACACGAGTTCCACTGATTTCTACACATGCTTTATCACGAAAAGCATTTTATTTTATTTTTTGCATGTTGACCTAAAACATTTTGGTAACTCCATATTCAAAGGTGCATCAGACAGTAATATAATCCAGATTATGGTCTGTCCGGCCTGTCTAGAATATTCTAATTCTTTGGCAAAGCTCCTACAGTGCACTGCTCATTTCTAGACCAACTTAAAAGACAAGATTCAGTTAGGCATTAAAGTCTGTGAAATAAAACTAATCAAAAGACATAAAAGAAGAACAGTATGGAAATTGTTGCGAGAAGGCCTAAAACTTTGCCGTGACTACTACAGCAGTTACTCACTGAGAACATGGCTGGTGCTAGTGCTTACCCTGACTGAGAGGCCATGGCCTCAACCAATGAACCATTGCAAGAGGATTGAGAGAGAAAATTCCAGACAACTCGATGGTTCTTCCCAGCAATGGCTCCCTCTCGTTTAGTAGCGTCCACTTTGAGGCACAGTTTCTTGATCGGCAGCTTTCCCACTTCAGTCGTCGCTGCTGTATTTCCTGGGAGTTGAGATAAATCTGACTCAGGGAGGGGAGGTTACAGTCAGTCTGAGGAACAAACCACTGCGCTGAACAGAGGAGACACAGCTACAACATACAGGTGAGGACTGAAGCATGATGATCTGTACCAAATCCTAGTAACCATTTGACCATCAAGTGAAAAAAACAAAACATATACCCAACTAAACAAAATGCTTGAATGTTTCACAGAGTCTACACTAACAACAAACTCATCCTTCTACATTTGATCAATATTATGTCCACGTGAAGTTACAAGTTACCTACACAAGTCCTTTTTCGCTGAGAGCAAACACCCCTCCGAGTGCTGTGGAGAATGGTGCAGTCCACCAGCGCCCTTATAAGGACTCCCCTCTGTGACGTTAAGAGTCGCAGCAGCCAATCAGCTGCTGTCTCTCAGTAAACGCATGCCCTCCCCCACTTGGGTCTGAGCCAACACCATCAACGTCAGTTTCCTTAAAGGGACAGATGCAGTTTTTCTCCGAGTCCAGAGGGAAAGCACGTCAAAAACATTAGTAAACCCAGGAGGTGATGAGGCAATTAGATGCAATATGGGAATCACCAAAAAACAATTCTGACTAACCATTCTGGGTCGAGCTGCATAAACATAGCCACTATGTTAAAACGGTGTCTTTAGTTTGACCAACTAGCAGTTAGCCAAGTCTTAATCAGTCTTACTTTGCGAATTACACTAGTCTTGATCAGTCTTACCAGACTAACTTTTCAGTCTAAGCAGTTTAGGCAACTGGCCCCATATGAAAATTAAGCATATCGCCCAACACTAACACCTAAATTTTACAACTACCTTATTAACTATTAATAAGCAGCAACTTTGAGGAGTTTGAGGCAAAAGTTGTAGTTGATGGTTTGTTAATAGCCAGAATTGGACCTTAAAATAAAGTGTGACACCAAACTTTTTAATTTGAAAAATCACACACTGAAATGACAGGAACAAATGTTTGTAAATGAAACCATTTAATTTTACATCGTGACTTGGTATAATTCTAGGGGGAAATTATGACGCTAAATCAGGTGGGTCGATGGTAATTAGCCTTTAAATATGTATCTTAAAATAGGCAGGCGAGTGACACTGTGACTTTTTAGTCAAGTAAAATAAATAGATTTAAAAAAACGTTAAAAATTTTTTAAATTTAATTTTAAAGGGTTAGTTCACCCCAAAATGAAAATTCTGTCATTAATTACTCACTCTCATGTCGTTCCAAACCCGTAACACTTCGTTCATAAATTAATTATATTTTTGATGAATTCTGAGAGCTCTCTGACCCTCCCATAGACAGCAAGGTAACTACCACGATCAAGGCTCAGAAACGTAGCAAGGACATCGGATTAAACAGTCCATGTGACATCAGGGGTTCAACCGTAATTTTACGAAGCTACGAGAATACTTTTTGTGCACAAAGAAAACAACAATAACAATTTATTCAACAATTCTTCTCCCCGAGTTACCGTCTTCCACCATTTTGGGGAGTACCACAGAACATAATCAGCGTTGTTTACGTTCAGCATGCGCGCCTTTTCTACTAAACAATGCTGATCAAAAATATCTTAATTTGTGTTCTGAAGATGAACGGTCTTATGCATTTGGAACGGCATGAGGGTGAGTAATTAATGACAGAATGTTTATTTTTAGGTGAACTAACCCTTTAATTCTTCACCCTGTTTTTAATTCAGTGCAATGAAACATAAAATAAAACATTTTAGGGGTTGTTCACACAGAATGCGTCTTTGCATCTAAAAACGTGAGACGCAGTTCTCAGGAATGGTTTTTAAACGCTGCACAGAATGTCTCCTTCCCCATGTTGCTGTCAAATAATACAGTTGCCATGCCAACTTGCTATTGTAAACAAAAAGCTCTTCATGCTTGCCCCGCCTCCGGACTCTTCTGATTGGTCCACTGTTTTGGAACTGACATTGATGAGCGGCGCTGCATGTAAAAGTTGAAATTCTTTTAACTTAATACAACATTTTAAAAACACGGTGCTGGCGTGCGAGACACTGCAAAGGGCACGAGACGGGAGTGCTACAGCCGTCTAGCGTGTTTACATAGAAAAACAATGGAAAAGTAGCGCATAAGAATGAGAAAACCCATTCTTTGTGAACAGCCCCTTACAGCCACATATTATATTTAATATTTATCCCCTATATCCTCCAGTTCTATATGATTGTCCTTTTTGGGTCATTGTGTTTTTTTTAACTAAAACATTAACAAACGACACAGTGACTAATGAGTATTTTTGAGACATGTGAATTACTACAAACTACAGTCCTTTAAATCAGAATTTGAATATTTAATGAATCAAGCTTATCAACACTGAACTTTCTTACATGTCACAATGGTTATATACACACGGTTTCTTAATTTTATACTGCTAGCATATTTTATACTAATTTATCAATGTACAGCTAAAAGTACAGTCACATTTAAGGTTGTTCTGTACATTTCCATAGACAGAATCCAGTCATTTCAATAGGAATCCATGTGATCAGTAATTTCACATGAGGGTGAAAGATTTCCCAAGTAACTGGTGAACTGCTCATTATTACTAATCGAAGCTGCCGGGGTGGAAAGTGACTTCATACATTGCTACGATACTGAGCAATGAACAAGATCCCAAATTACTTTAATAAGGTAATTCAAAACGCTTCAGACTTCCAACATCTCCAGCGAGGTTAAGAGGATCCTTAAGCTTTTAAACTAGGACATGCATGGTTCTGTAACATGCAAATAAAGTTTTAAGGGTATAAACAAATTGTCTGTTTTTTCATTTCCTTTGTTAAAATGCAAATATATCCAAGTAGCTGAGAGAACATTTTAGTCGTTGTAAAGCAATATTCCCTTAGCACTGGGAAATATTCTGCCCAAATTTTATGCAAACTTTCATTATGCCTGAAAGAAGAGCTTGTCTCAAATTCAAAGCACAGAAAGACAATATAGCACATAGGTCAGATTGGACACTAATGTACTACTATGGATAACAAAACATTTTTAAGGCTGACTTTAAGACAACACTATTTGCACTGCAATAACCTGAGAGTAAACCACACACACACACGCTTGCATCTGTGCAATATTAACTTCTTTAAAGAAGCCCTTTGCACTCAACTGTAAAAAAACATTTTTCAGAAAGTACCGGCCCTTCCATATTTATTCCTTTCTACACTGTATTTGTGAATTGGTGTTAAGTGAACAGACGGCACAGGATATCTTGACTTTCTACGTGATGATATCTCTCAGGATTGTGTGCTCAGGGCGTGTGCCAGAGTCACGCACACAAGCAAGCAAGCAACCCAGAGCCTGGTGCATGTGCCGATTGTTTTAGGGTGTGCTCACACTTGTAGTTAGGTTCATTTGGTCCGGACCAAAAAGGAAAATGATACATTTGGTCCTGGTCCGCTTAGCGTTCACATTGACATTTTTGACAGCGAACCTAAAGGCATAGTGATACGTTCACAACCTGATTGGTCGGCTTGAATGACGTATATATCGTGACGGAACTCATTGAACACCCCAAACAAAAGGTGTGTTAGACTTAAAGCGGTGTATGATATCAAAGCACCCATTAACCGATCGGTCTGCTCAGCGCCGCTTTAAGTCAAACACACCTAATGCCGTCTGCTGAACTAAGCGCACTCATTCTTGCGTGAACATTTTATTTTATTTTCACCACCAGCAAGCTCACAAGGAACTCATAAAAGGCACTTTACCTAATTAGGGCCTTTCACACCGCTTTAGTTCCAGAACTAAATGTACAGTACTAAAGTACTGGGACGATTTTGCGCGAACTATTTCCCAGTACCATTTAAAGGGTTGCATTCACACCGACAGTGCGTACTAAGAAGTGACATAAGCCGGTCGACAGCGACGTCATTTGTGCGCGGCGTTCAACAACGCGCACCAGGGTTCGGATGGCAGCGTTCACACTTACTCAAACGAACCGCACTAACAGAGCAATCGCACCAGGGTTTGTTTTAATCGAACCAAACATGACAAGTGTGAACGCACCCTTATAGTCTGTGTTTCTAAGGTACTTTGTGGATGGGAAAAACTGGGAAAACCTGGGGGGGTGATTTTATAAATAACTAAATTTTCCAGAGCAAACTCAATCTAATTTTGATAGTAAACCTTATAACATGAAAGAAATCTGGGAAATATGTTGATTAAATGATAAACTGACAATGTTTGCCATGGTAAAATAATTCATTTTTCTCCAATTATACTGATCAATACAAATGTAATTTTCCAGTCTGAATTTGATGAAGAGAAAACAAAAACAGCGGACATCCTTCAGTTGTGTTGTTTTGTCCTCATGCGCAAGAACCAACACAACACCAGTCTAGTCGATTTTAAGAGCGATGATTCATTTACACTAATGGTTTGAATCAGCTTGACGAATCCTTCACTAAATGAGTTCACTGAGACAATTTTTGTGTACTGAAGGTGTACATAAAACTTTACTTCATGTAATTTCACGATGATTCAAATTTGACGTTCCTGCCAAACTCTTTTCCTTGCAGAATGGGCAGAAAAAAAACGTCATTGGAAAATAAACAACTCATTACCAAATGTTCTGTACATTAAAACATTTTCTAAAAAGCCAATGCCTGGCAGTATACAGCATCTCAAAATGTCACTGATTTCACTAAAGTAAGATCACTTTTGGCTAAAAAAAAAATGTTCTAATTGCATAATTTCTTGGAGAGCAATGATGGAGGGTACAGGACAAACTCTGGTGTAAATAATGAAGACCATATCAATATTTCTCAGAAGCTGGTTAACACATTTGAAGACTAAAAACATTCAGCAGCACTTTTTTCACTGGCTTTTCATAAACAGTTTAGCCAAGTGTGACACATAGGATTAGTGGTCGACCGATATTGGTTTTTTGACAGCAGATGCCGATATCTTGGAAAGCAGGGTGGCCAATGGCCGATATAATTTTATTTATTTTAATTAATATTTAAGAAATTTAAAAATAATTTGAAAATGGATTAAAAAATAAACATACTTATACTTTAGATGACAAAGTATTTTTTCACAAATAAATACATATTTAATAAAAAATATAATAAAAAAACGAAGTAAACACTGTAACCAACAGGGCACTCAGTATTCTGGGAAGTTTGTGTGCATCGTGAATCATATTTTTTTTTAAATAAAGCTAAGGTAACACTCATTTTACATACAGCACACAGTGAAAATGACATTAATATGGCAGTGGGCAAATGAAAAAACACACGATCATGCAGGATACACATACACACTTCACAAGATCTCACAACTGGATCCGACTACGTTTGCAAGGTTTTTGAAATTGGATGTTTATTAGTGGCCGATGCCGATATTTAAAAAATGCCAAATATCGGCCGATATATCGGTCGACCACTACATAGGATTCATCTTGTGATTGCCATTACATGAAATGTATGAAATTCTGTTTGACTTTTGCATGCTTTCATTTGCACTCCTGACACAGTTGCATAATTTGTCAACTTTAATAACATTTTTGGACAGCAGTCTATTCACTAAACGTAAACAAAATAGGATAATAGGATTACAGAATCAAGACGTTTCTATGAGTAAAGAAGAAAAAAGAACTTTGCTATGAGTTTATACAGTACGTTTTCAAGTAGAATGACCTCGTGTTAAAAGATCAAAGCAATTTTGATTTCTCAATGCTTGACCTCTATAACTGCAACTCAATCCTCTGGAAAACTTTCCATATTATATAAACAGGAAACGTGCAGGCCTCAGGCCGTGCAACAAGAATGGTCAACTGTGTGTTGAAAAACAGGCTTTTACAGCTCCTTTTACAGACTGGGAATTTTCTGCAGTAAATGAATGCTTCCAGCTCTTCTGACCTCATCCAGGCCTGCTCAAGCTGCAAACAACAAACTAAAGTTGCTCTCAAAGAAAGAAAAGAACTTGTAGCACGGCCTGTTGGATCCCTGCACGCTGCAGAAGCTTTATAAACTGACAGTGACAAAACTTTGCCAAGTGTCAGGGGTGTGCGATATATATCGTCTGCGATAATATCGTAATTGTTGTTTTAACGATGTGCGATTTGACATTATCGAGTATTTTGCAAAAACCATTCTAGTCCTAAACGCAGGCAGAGGAAATGGTCAAGCCACGCAGCACAACTGAAACAGGAAGCCCTGCAGAGAGTCAAGAGCCATAACGGTATTTATACACGTGATGCGCTGAGCTCAACAATACACCTTTTGTCACAATGAACATGGTGGACTCTTCTGATGACAGTGTACGGGCAGGAGTCAGAGTCAGTGTGAGTGTGTTTAGTTTGGTTACATAAGCAGCACAAGGTCTGTCCCAGCTCATGATTTACATCTGTGCCGGGGGCCTGCAGGTCTGCACGAGTTAGCTGGGAAATTTCACCGCGAATTTAAGCAACGTTTGCGTAAAACTCTATTACTTCTGAAAGTGGAATCCAGTGGATATTTCTCATTTTTAATCATGGTTTGCATAAAAAATGTGCTAACGTTTGGCAGTTTGGTCAAACAATGAATCAAGAAAAAGATGCTAAAAGCCATGGAGGATTTTAATACAACGTAAAGGCGACAGTTTTTCAGCAGCACTGGTTCCGGAAGATTTTTTTTTCCCCACATAGAAAAAAAAAACTTTGTTAAAGAGTTATAAGCCATGAATCAAGAGAATCACAACATCACAAACTTTTATCTAAATAAATAAACAAAAGGTTTGAGATTGTGTACTAAACAGATTTAGTGAAAGAACTACAACCCCATGAAGCATTGCAAATGACAAACAATTTAAGAATGACAGATGGAGTATAACACTTAATTTATAGATGATTATGTATATAGAAACAAGTTTTAAAATTTTAATTTTATTGCAAAAATGCATTATATATATATATATATATAGTGTCTTATGCTCATCAAGGCTTTATTTAAAATAACGTTTTCTATCTTAATATACTCAGCATCATTACTCCAGTCTTCAGTGTCACATGACCATTCAGAAATCATTCTAATATGCTGGTTTATTATCAATGTTGGAAACAGTTGTGCTGCTTAATATATCTTTGGAACCTGTGATACTTTTTTTTTTTTCAGGATTCTTTGATGAATAAAATATTCTAAATAAAAATCTTTTGTTACAATCTACACTACCATTCAAAAGTTTGGGGTTAGTACATTTTTTTATTTTCTTTTTCGAAAGAAATTTTTTTTTTTTTTTCAGCAATAATGCGTTGAAATGATAAAAAGTGACAGGAAAGACTTATATTGTTAGAACAATTTTCTATTTTGAATAACAGTTTCCAAAAAAATAATAAAAAACGCAACACTGAAACAAAATCATGGGTAATGTAGTTTTCCACCAGGCAGGAACTCCACTGATAAACATGATTATTTGAAATTATGCAAACAAATAGCCTAAACAAAAGCATATACCATTGATTAACAACTTCATAGCTCACAGTAGGTCTGCCTTAAAAGCTTCCCAAGTTAATGTTAAAAAATAAATTCCCCTACAGAAAAAATAAACTGAATTTTTACTTCCAGAACCTGACTGTTGGACTGTATGGAAGGCGAGGTTGAACCATTGCATTGTGGGATACAGTAGCCAGCACAGTATATTCTGTTCACTTCAGTCACACTGAAAAACAATAGGTCTTCTTTACTGTTATAACTCACATAGCTATCTTGTGCATTTTATACTTGCATACAACTTGCCACTATCAACATGAAAATGTTTTAGCATGCTTTCACAAAATATCGTGTAGCACTGAAGTGGTGCTCTTCTCTACGAACAGCAAGATGCTGATGCACTCTTTGCATTGCCCTTCGGACTGAGAAGACACACTCCCTAATCACTAAACAAACACCCTATGAAGTCCACTTTGCAGGGCAGCAGAGGAAACTGGAACGCACTACAAAGGCAGAAGCTAATCAGAGTATTTGCAGAATTTGCAGACTACACAGAGCATGTCTACTTTATACCACAGTAAGCAGTAATACGCAGCCTTGTTCCTGCTCTAGCTACTGACTTTAAAATGGCCTCCAAACATGGATAATGCAATAGATTTGCCCTTAAAAGTACATGGAGCACGCACTAAAGACGGTGTATTAAAAACACATGCAAAGAATAAATAAAAACACTGACAACAGTCAAAAATTACTCTAAAACATATCACAGCTAAACCACTCAATTTTATTTTAATTAGTTAATCTCAAATAAAATGACTAAATACAACCAAATGTGCTTAGTATTCACAACAGTACCTAGTCTGAACCGAATTGAGGTGATCTTTTTAAAATCTATTCGACAAGCTGCTGTCTTTTGGCCCGTGTTTACATTTTGTCAAGTCGGTGACGCCAAAGCTAACGTTACTAAACATTGGTACGTCGTTTAAAGCACTAACGACACAGTCAAAAAATTTAACAAGATACACTTCTGGAGTCAAAAGTTAACCAAATATAATAATAATAATTAAAAAACCCAGTAGAGCTACGGAACCGGTCCGCGAGGTGTTTACTTGACTCTCCCATTAGCATTTAACGATGTGTAGATGGTGGTAAAACTCCACGAATTGAATTTAAACGAAGTTAAATACGCTGAAATGACGTAAAAGCCAATTTCTAGTAAAAAACATGCCAAAAATGGTATTAAATAGGAACGCTAACGCTAACATCTGAGGGCGCTAGATACAGGGAAACGTGTAATGATACGTTTGCAATCACGAACTGGCCACGATGAATTCTGATTGATAATAAATAAATAACTAAAAGGATGTGTCTAGGAATGCTTCGATGTGTTACAGCTAGCATGTTAGCTAAACACTTTAACACACACGTAGAAAGAGGAACAACGCTAGCTCTGCTTCGTTAACAACTTGCTACAACTGATCTCCTGAATAAAGCATCAAATGTTACTGTATGTGCGTACGCGTGGATCTTTTCACTTATGTAATCGCCCGATTTATGGCCCACTTACCTCTTGGCTTCTTTTAGGCCAGAAGCATTCTAGCTATGAAAGCCTTTCCCTTTGTCTCGGTCCGCTTCCACACTGATCTGCTGCCGCGTCCCAATAAATGTGTCAGCCACCAACAAGAAACACGAAAATGCTCTAAAAGACACAGCTCGTTTAAGTGAGCCATACCGCCGAGGGTCGTCTGCTCGTCATGGTTGTGTCGGACTGATTTTTCCAGCAGATCATGATCATTTTTAGGAGATCGTCGCGTATCTGGCCGATTTCGGCTTCGTAAACTAACCCGGTCACGTGACGAGAGCGGGCTGCGTCTCAAACCCAGAGTGCAGACTACCTAGACGACATTTGTGCAGACTACCTAGACAACATTTGTGCAGACTACCTAGACGACATTTGTGCAGACTACCTAGACGACATTTGTGGCCAGTCTCAGACACCTCAGATTATTATTTTTACGATTTCAGTTTCTATTATGTGTCTTAAACCGTTAAATACCTATTTTTATCAAAAGGCGTTTACTTTTAATTGTTGCTCATTGCTATTCCAAAATTGAAATTTTTTTTTTTTTATAATTTAATAAATCAGTTTTTTTTATTTATCCAAATAATCTAATAACTAATTCGTTGGACTACGGTATAAACATGATTTATATTCTTAATGTTTTTTAGGGCTGTCCAAATCGAGAGTAATCGCATCCAAAATAAGTCTTTGTTTACATGATATGTGTGTACTGTGTATATTTATATGTATATATAAATACACACATATTTACACATGTGTATATATATTACATGTATTACTTAAATATATACATGTATGTGTGTTTATACATACATATACACAGCACACACACATATATCATGTAAACAAAAAAAACGTATTTTGAATTTGACAACCCTAATTTTAATAAAATAATTATTTTGCCATTATACTGGTGTAGCAGACTAAATATTTGTAAAAGTATTTTTATCAAGTTATGTCTAACTATTAAGTCTGCAGTGCTGTGAGACTGATCATCCATTGTTTTTATTAAGGAACGTGCAAATTAAACATTTTCTGACTTTTTTTTATGAGACGTGCTGCATTTTCAAGAGATTATTTAATATTGCTAATTTCGCATTTACATCATATCCCACAACAGGTACATTTCTTTCTGTAAGAAATCAGTTTATTTCATGAGACCATCTTAAAACGAAGACCATGTTAATACGTCTGCCGCAATTCCTACATAATGGTCATTTAAAAAAAAAATGCATTTATGGTCAAAACGATGCAAAAGAAACCAACTGAATGAATGAATAAATCATTGCAGTATTTTAACTTTTTTGCTTGAGACACCACTACACTCTGCCAAGGAGAGAAAACAAAGTTGTAAATAAGCAAATGTAACAGTGGATGCGTTTGATTTTCACATTCTACAAAAAATGATGACAATATACATATATATACACATACATCTCTGAATTTCTTTACATACACGACTTCCCACCCTACTCTCACTTATTCAATAGCAGTGTTCTTAGTACGGTCAATGTATATGACACGAGTTCTGTATATGACTCCGATTAATTGGACCCTCATTTCTTCTTTTTTCTCTTCTTTGGAGGGCCTTCGTCAGAACTGCTTGCGGAATCGGAATCAGAGTCGGAACTGGAGGAAGACGAGGAGGAGGAGGAAGGGCTGGAGCTGTCATCGCTGTCACTGCTACTGTCTTCAGACGAGGATGAGGAGCTCGAGGAACCGCTGCTGTCCGAGGAAGAGTCATTGGAAGAGCTGGACGAATCACTACTGCCGCTGCTGGAACTGGAGGAGGACCTAAAAGAGAACAGCATGTGCTAGAAGTGCTACTTTACACCACAGCGGCCCAAATCTGTGTTTGTTCCTCACATGTGGCACAGATCAGTTGTTAAATCGGCAGTGTGAACAAAAACAAAACACTGAAATCTCACATTTTCCACTTCTGATCTATAATATATCCGATACATAACTGTTTTGCAGGTCAGAGGTGTAATGGAAAAGTGCTATTAATTATGAATAAACATACTGATTGAATGATATGTGATTATTATGGTACAAGTAATCAATTATAACAATTGATAATAAAAAAAATATATAAAAATCAGACATGAAACCCAACTCTATCTAGGATTGCAGAAAGGTGAAACCATGAACAATTCCCTGGAATGCACTAAGAATCTTTCATTTTTCGCCCCAAAGCCTCATCTCTTTCCAGGTTTGTTTTCCCACAGATGCTGTAAAATGTAATTGTTACGAAATAAAGACATATAGTACTATAATGATGTTCCATAACATTGCTGCGGATAGGAGGATCTTTAGGAGTTATTCATGGTATGTTGAAAGTGATTTATTAATGCTTTTACACTTTAAAATTTCCTTTTAATGAACGATGGTTGAAGGGTGAGTAAAATAATGTCACCTTATTGTACCCAGTTTTTGAAAGTGCTTATTATTGCTTATTATTATTGTCATAGAGCGAACCTTTTGCTGATTGTTTACAGTGTAAATGGAACTCCCATAATTTGCGCAAAGCCTCATGGTGCGTAGGAAAAAGGTGAATAATAATCAGTGTTGCCAAGTCCGCCGTTTTCCCGCAGAATTGGGCTACTTTAAAGGGATAGTTCACCCAAAAATGAAAATTTGATGTTTATCTGCATTTTTCACATATTTTACCTTTATTCCACACCTCTCTGTCCCTTCTCCTCTGAACGCTCTGATCATTTCCTGCTTTTATGAAGCCCCTCCCTCAGAAACGCAATTTTTAACTGGGGACCCCCTCGAATCGCGATTGGGCTCGTTTTCGGCTACTTTTGAGTAGCGATTGGGCGGGTTTTCTTGTGAAAACCTGGCAACCCTGATAATAATGCAGTGTACAGTTCTGCATTCTGCGCTTTCGCCTGATAATAACAAAAAATAAAGTAGAATTCTTGTACTGATATAAACGCTTTCGATTGGCTGGATTTGTCGTCATGGCTCCGTCATTCACGGAAAGCTCCAGAGCCATCTAGAACTCCCGAACTCTCGCGATAAAACCGTTAACTTCAGCGTGAACTCCATCTTTTACCCGTTGCATGCAGCAGAGACAGCCGGTCTGCAGCAGCATCGACTTTAGTCAATGGACAACCGAGAACTATGAAATCGCGTTAAACACGACTTTTAGGAATAACAAGCTCAACCGCGCTTCTCCGTGACTCTTATATATTTTTAAAGGACACTTCTTGCTAGTATTCAGTATTTTAGCCGGACTGTATTTGTGAAGATGTCAGTGGTGGGATTTGATGTGGGCTTCCAGAGCTGTTATGTTGCTGTGGCTCGGGCCGGTGGAATAGAGACCGTAGCGAACGAATACAGCGACCGATGTACACCGTGAGTCAAATAACGTTACTTTCATTCTGCTTTAGAGACTGCATGTATTGTAAAATTGACCTGTCACGGTCCATTCACGCGGTGACATCAAAACTAAAAAGCGTGGAACGTGAACAGAGCGTGTTTTCTTCCATCATGTCATTTGATTTGATCTAAATAATGTAAAACTAGTGAAGACATGTTTTTCATTGTGATGAAGGAGAGCGGTTAGCTGCACGCTAGAGCGTGGCTCGCGCTGCTGTGACGTCACGCCGGCGGCCGCAGGAACATTCTAGCACATTTTAATAAGACCGCTCGGAAACCCGACACGCGTTACTCTGAACAACTGCTTATTATACATTTCTTCTTATTGTCGTTCAAGTATATCATTTAAGCATTTACATGACTTTTAACGTGTTACTTAAAATATTAACTGATGTTAAATGATAGTTTCTGATGGCTTGAGATAATAGGAATTAGTGCTGTCACGCGATTAATGGCATCCAAAATAAAAGTTTGTTTACATTATATATGTATATGTACTGTGTATATTAATCATGTATGTATAAATACACACACATACAGTATATATTGAAAATATTTTCATTTATATATTAATATTCTTATATTTTATATTATATATAATTATACTGAATATATAAACATAACATATTTTTCTTAAATATATACATGCATTTGTTTGTATTTAAATATACACCGTATACACACACATAATTTGTAAACAAAAACTTTTATTTTGGATGCGATTAATCGTTTGACAGCACTAATTAGGAATTAATGGCAGGCTGATCTAAGATAAGTCAGTGTAATTTACGTTAGATTACTACATTTTAGTAGATGCTTTCCTTGTGCAAATAAGTCCACAAAACCGAACAGAACTTCTGTTTATCAGTCAAACTGACAAGGTTATGAATCTCAAAAAACACAAATCTCAGGCATTTCATTAACTTGATTTTAATAGTTATAAAATGGCTTTTGGAATTGGGGTGTCTTCACTTCAAAGAGAAAATCTTAGTAATAGTGATGTTGTATATTAGAGGATGCTTCAGGTTATTACTTTATTAAAATGCTTTTAAAATGTGCTTACTTTAAAATGATGATATACCAGTCTAAAGAAAGAGTATGAATGAATGAAAGAAATTTATTTCGAACAGTTAAAAAAAAGAATGAAAAAAAAACCCAAAATAAAATATACAAATTAATACAAAATAAGCAATACAAAACCAACGAAGAAATTTTTTTTACATCATACTCAACCCGTTCGAAAAGGGATAGGTAGAAGCCATAGGCTAGTACTAGTTAAAGGGATAGTTCACTCAAAAATTAAAAATATTCTGAATATGTGCTCACCCTCAGGCCATCCAAGATGTAGATGAGTTTGTTTCTTCATGGGAACAGGTTTGGAGAAATGTAGCATTGCATCACTTGCTCACCAATGGATCCTCTGCAGTGAATGGGTGCCGTCAGAATGAGAGTCCAAACAGCTGATTTAAAAAGTCACACAAATCCACACGACTTCAGTCCATCAGTTAATGTCTTGAGAAGCGAAAATCTGCATGTTGTTAATAAACAAATTAATCATTAAGACACGTTTAACTTCAACATACAAGTCCATAATCCATAAAATTGCTTCCTGGAGTGAAAAAAATTGTCTTGTCTGAATCAGGAGAGAAATATGCACAGATTAAGCACCGTTTGCAGGCAAAAACAGTTCTAAGCAAATATGTGGCTGGGTTTTACAGGACAACGGGAGATGGACGTTTTCAATGGATGAAGCGTTTTTATGGATTATGGACTTTTGGTGCAACGTTTTGAAGTTGAAACGCCTAAATGATGGATTTGTTTCTTACAAACATGCAGTTTTTTTTACTACACAATACATTAACTGGTGGACTGGAGTGGTGTGGAATACTTGATAAAAACAGTTTTTATCAGCTGTTGGGACTCTCATTCTGACGGCACCCATTCACTGCAGAGCATCCATTGCTGAGACACTGATGCAATGCTATATTTCTCTAAAATCTGAAGAAGGAACAAACTCATCTACATCTTGGATGGCCTGAGAGTGTGTAAACTTACAGCAATTTTTAATTTTGTGGTGAGCATGAAGTTAAAGTTTCAAGAATAATGATTTAAGATCATTTTAAATTGATGTGTATTGATAATGTGTCCTTTTTAGGTCATTTGTGTCATTCGGTCCTCGTAATCGATCGATAGGGGCAGCCGCCAAAAGCCAGGTAAATGTTTATTTATTTGAAATAAGTGAGAAAACGCATTGCATGGATGGGGAGAAGTTGTAATGGTAATTTCTGTTCTCACAACAAGGTGGTCACAAACTGCAAGAACACTGTGCAGGGTTTTAAGCGATTCCATGGCAGGGCGTTCAGCGACCTGTACGTTCAGGCGGAAAAGTCCAGCCTGGTCTTTGATCTCGCTCAGATGCCAACTGGAACCACTGGTATTAAGGTAAGACTAATTAAACAGCAGTGATCGGAACAAATAGTCACGTGTATGTAAAGCACTTTGAATTAGCATTGTGTACGAAATGTGCTATATAAATAAACTTGCCTTGCCTATGTTGTAACAGCTGCTCTGTTCAGTTGTGGCTATTTCACAGTGCTTTATGCTGTCTGTCTCCACAGGTCATGTATATGGAGGAGGAGAAGGTGTTCAGCATTGAGCAGGTCACTGCCATGCTGCTGACCAAACTGAAGGAGACCGCTGAAGCTGCGCTCAAAAAACCTGTGGCAGACTGCGTCATCTCTGTACGCCGGTTCTCTATAAGTACACTTGAAATATTCACTAGAACTGCATAATCCGTCTGTAAAATGCAAAGAGCAGTGTGGTCATCTTCAGAAGGAGCTGTGATATATGAGGCAGTCAATAACGTCATCATTTATTATATGCATGATTGCACTTGGGAAAAGGCAGATTTTATTTCCGAATACCAAAAGTAATCGTATGGTAAACTGGGTTTACTAGGGACTATTGGCAGATTTGGAAAATTCTTGATTGTTTTATTGTCAGAAATGTAAACTTTATTATTGCCCATATATTAAAAGTAAGATATATATATATATATGTATATAGTATATAATACTATTGTACTGCGTGCATGCAGTACACTTTTGTGAAGCAATGCATGTGTACATATAAATAGATAGATATATAAAGATACACACAAATGCATATATATATATTGTCTCAAAAATGTAATTTAAAATGGATATATGAATATGTCTGTGAACTTTACGTCCATACATAAAGTATACTCACATAAGATGATATATACTAGCAAATCTCAATGCTTGATTGCTTGTAACTTTAATCTGCTAAATGCGTCTATAAGGTGTGAAGATATTAAGATACTATATATAATAACATTGTGATTATATATAAAGGTGCTTTGAATACATTTGACTTAATTTATGACAAATGTCACTACCTTCACCTCACATCAGCGTTTTTTTAAATTTGATTTTGAGTTGAGCATTTCTTCCTTTTTTTGACTCTTGCTGTTTGTTCTTCTCTAGCGTTAGTCCCAGTAACATCACTGATGTTATTTTTAGAATATTGCATTATTATTCATGTCTTTAGCTGTTGTAGTTACTGTGTAATGAATGTTAGTAGTTATTGTTTTTTTGGTGTTCTCATGCTCTTGCATAGGTTCCCAGCTTCTTTACTGATGCCGAGAGAAGATCAGTCATGGATGCTGCACAGATCGCAGGCCTTAACTGCCTCAGACTCATGAATGACACTACAGCAGGTAAAATACTTCAGATGGATTTACTTCACCCTAAAATGAAACTTCCGTCACTGTTTATGCCAGACCTGTCATGTCATATTCTCACTTTCATGTCATGCCAGACTTCTGTTAGTTCTATGGAACACAAAGAAAAGATTTCCTTTTCCAACAAACAGATATGGATTGTACAGCGTTGGGCCCCCAAAACATTAAAAATACAAGCAAATAAAACCGTTTCCATATGACTCTACGTCTAGTCGTCTACCTTTAGTTTGAAGAGTTTAATGTGTTCACGTGTTTACTGTAATTGTAGTTGCACTGGCGTATGGGATCTACAAACAGGACCTGCCTGCTCCTGAGGAGAAGCCCAGGATTGTGGTGTTCGTGGATGTTGGTCACGCTGGTTATCAGGTCTCTGTGTGTGCCTTTAACAAGGGCAAGTTGAAGGTGAGGCTTTTCTCTCCACATACTTTATTATGCACATTATTGTGCCATTTCTTAACTGTCAAAACATTAATATTCAGGGCAGGGTTAGGTTATTATTGTTAACTAAATCTAAAACTATTACAACATGTTTGGTAATTGAAATAAACCTACAATAAAATAAAAAATATTAGATGAGAAACATGTTTCAGTTAGTTGCCTAAACTGATTTTATTTATTTATTTTAATTAATTAACTTATTAACTTATTTAAGTTTAAGTTGAAGCACTAAAATTAGTAACTGGGGGGGGAAACCCCCCCTGAACTAAAATTTAAACAAGTATATTTAAATAAACAAAAGCTAATAAAAATGACAAAACCACATAACAAAATTACAAAAATTGTACTAACATTAAAATAAAAACAGTAAGTATATAAATAAATCTTTAAAACATTAACAAACTAATGATATATACTGTGTGTGTGCATATATATATATATGATACTAAAATAATGTGAATTTAGTTATTACATATACGATTACATATACATAGATTACATATACGTGTGTGTTTAAATATTGGACTACACAGGCATCTCGACTGTATTATGCATGACTTTCTAAACACTATTTAATTGAAAATAATATTTTTATATAGACACAAATGCTGCTTATTTAACTTTTTTTTTTTTGTCTAGCATCATTAAATCCCTTAAAATATTAAATAATTAATATATTTGAGACAAAATTTAGTTCCATTCATTTCATGAGGGGGAAAAAAAGTCACACTTATTGTCTTCAGTCTGTTTTGACCGCGAAGGATCACGAGTGAACTAAATTAGGAAAACCCAAGGGTTAAAGCACCGATTTTGTTAACAAATTCAACAATCAATTTCATAAACAATTATGAAACAGTTGGACTCCAGATTGTTGGCCACTAGCTATGTTTCCATCCAAAAATGTGAATTTATGCGCAAAACTGGAACATCGCATAAAACATTTGCGAATAAAACACCGTTTCCATCCAACAAGCCAAAGAGAACAAAATCGTCGCTTGCTGATAAACTGGCACTAATTATCACAAAAAAAGTAGGAAAAGCCACTGAATATAATAATTTTCATATATGATGAATTGCTTGCTCCTCAGAGCAAGCAGATGAAACACAATAAACGCTGTCATTGCTTTCGGAGGTGGATGCTGCTGTTTGGGAACGCAGTCGTGAGACAGTTATACAGAAATAGGCCTACTTTGATGAGACTTTGCTCAGGCATTGCAGAAAAACCAAAACAACATTTCAGATGCTGTGCAACGAGATCGGTCCGCGGGTTAGTCAAGTTATCCTGCCCAAGTGTGCAGTGTCACATGACATTTTTTTGATGAGCATGGTGGAATTTATTCGGTAAATGTGATTCCATCATAGTTTATGCGCATTTTCTCTTATCGGATAAAAAGTTTAACCTACTCGGTTGTGTGCATTTTTTTAATGCACATTTTCAGAATTTATGCTCATCTTGGCGTTTCCATCCAGGCGTTTTTTTTAATGCGATATTTCAAAATGCACATAAAAATAGGTGGATGGTAACATAGCTACTGTACACATGCGTGTCTTTTGTCCAGTGCCATGAGTTTTCTTTTTTTAAGATGAGCTGTCAAGTCAAAACCATTTAAGCTTAAAGGGATAGTTCACCCCAAAATGAAAATTCAGTCATTAATTACTCACCCTCATGTCGTTCCAAACCTGTAAGACCTTCGTTCATCTTCGGAAGACAAATTAAGATATTTTTGATGAATTCTGAGAGCTCTCTGACCCTCCCATAGACAGCAAGGTAACTACCACGATCAAGGTCCAGAAACGTAGCAAGGGCATCGTTAAAATAATCTATGTGACATCAGCGGTTCAACCGTTATTTTATGAAGCTACAAGAATACTTTTTGTGCGCAAAGAAAACAAAAATAACGACTTTATTCAACAATTCGTCTCCTCCGCGTCACCCTATAGCGCCATTTTGGAGAGTATCACATACGTAAACAACGTACATACGTAACATATGTAAACAACATATGTTCGCGGATATGCTGTTTACGTTCAGAGCAAAGTGTAAACAACGTAAACAGGAGACGAATTGTTGAATAAAGTCGTTATTTTTGTTTTCTTTGCGCACAAAAAGTATTCTCGTAGCTTCATAATATTGCGGTTGAACCGCTGATGTCACATATATTATTTTAACGATCTCCTTGCTACGTTTCTGGACCTTGATCGTGTAAGGATCCTTGCTGTCTATGGGAGGGTCAGAGAGCTCTCAGAATTCATCAAAAATATCTTAATTTGTGTTCCGAAGATGAACGAAGGTCTTACAGGTTTGGAACGACATGAGGGTGAGTAATTAATGACTGAATTTTCATTTTGGGGTGAACTATCCCTTTAAGAAACTGTTGCATAGTTTTGTACATGTGTCTATTTGATAGCAACAGTTTGTCCCTCAATGCTTTTGTTGACTGATTAACGCAGGTTCTGGGTTCTGCGTTTGACCCTGAGCTGGGCGGTAAAGACTTCGATGAGGTGCTGGTCAAGTTCTTCTGTGAGGAGTTTGCACAGAAGTACAAGCTAGACGTGCGATCGAAGCCCCGCGCTCTGGTGCGGCTCTACCAGGAGTGCGAGAAACTGAAGAAACTCATGAGTGCCAACTCCTCGGACTTGCCGCTCAACATCGAATGCTTCATGAATGACATCGACGTCTCAGGCACGCTCAACAGGTCAGTAACCGCATGCCAACAGCTAAACTGGGTGCTCAGTGTCAGCGGCGTAAATTAGGCACTGAGCTGTGACGGGGAAATGTTATGATGTCAGCAGGTTAATTCGTTAAAATACCACGTCTAATAATATCTTCATGACTCTCTTGTTCCAGAGCCAAGTTTGAGGAGTTCTGTGCAGAGCTGCTGGCTAAGGTGGAGGCTCCGCTGCGCAGCATCATGGAACAGACCAGTGAGTGCAAGCGCTTTTGCTTTTAGCAGCGTGTCTTCCCCGTCAAGCAGTGATGCAACAGTGGTGGTGTTTTTTTCCCTCCTATAACCAGGACTGAAGAAAGACGACATCTATGCAGTGGAGATCATGGGCGGCGCCTCCAGGATTCCAGCCATCAAAGAGAGAATCAGCAAATTCTTCGGAAAGGAGCTGAGCACGACGTTGAACGCGGACGAGGCTGTGGCCAGAGGATGTGCACTGCAGGTTAGTTCTTGGACATGAACTTTTTAATGGCAAATGCCGATATCTTAGAGAACAGGGTGACCCATGGCTGATATAAAGTCGATATATACTGTATCACACTATTTAAAGGAGTCATATGACGCGATTTCATATTTTGCTTTGTCTTTGGAGTGTTACAAGCTGTCTGTGCATAAATGTGACCCTGGACCACAAAACCAGTCATAAGGGTCAGTTTTTTTTAATTTGTTCAGTATTCATCTGAATACTGAATAAATAAGCTTTTCATTGATGTATGGTTTGTTAGGATAGGACAATATTTGGCCGAGATAAAACTATTTGAAAATCTGGAATCTGAGGGTGCAAAAAAATCTAAATATTGAGAAAATCATCTTTAAAGTTGTCAAAATTAAGTTCTTAGCAATGCATATTACTAATCAAAAATTCGGTTTTGATATATTTACGGTAGGAAATGTACAAAATATTTTCATGGAACATGATCTTTACTTAATAACCTAATGATTTTTGGCATAAAAGAAAAATCGATACTTTTGACCCATACAATGTATTTTTGGCTATTGCTACAAATACCCCAGCGACTGGTTTTGTGGTCCAGGGTCACATATATGCATCACGAAAACACGATAAAGCTAAACAAAACACCATAAACTAATAAAAAGGGCTTACTGAAAAAAACAAACAAACAAAAAAAAACACCTACTATTCTCCATCCCCAGACTTAACGTCTTTGTTATTTCTTCCTAAACCTCAGTCTAAATTCTGTTCATTTTTTCCCCTCATAATTGTCCTTTTCCCGGAGCACAGTTCCATGTGAGCAGGAATCCCTCTCGTGTGAGAGTCCGTTCTCCGTCCTGATACCAAACAAACGAGCGTGCCAGTGCTCGCTTTTCCTTCTCACACCAAAGATCTCAAACAAACGGAAGCGTTAAGTGTCTAACGAAGACGCGCCACTTTTCTGCCTCATATCTGCCATGAGACGAGAGATAATTGGGGAAACTGGGACAGGGTGGATCTTTCAATCACTTTCTCATGCTTTTAGATCTCCAGAACTTTTGAACGAGATTAGAAGCAGACTGTTCCTGAGCGCAGTGCGACGCAGTAATTTAGTTTTAAATCTCAGCCAAAAATAAAAAATGTCATCCTTAAAAAATTGTCAACCCTCATGTTGTTCGGCAGCTGCAGACTATTCTAGGGAACAGAAAAGAAGAAACTCTTTTCCATATGATACCGAACGAATAGCGATACAGATTATGGCCCTCAAAAATTACCATCATAAAACTTGATTGATTATATTGCAATGCAAAACTTGTGTGTCAGACAGATGGAAATATAAGCTATTATTCACCGAAAAACTTTCCATCCACCAGCATCCATTCAAATATGGTGCTGTTGGATGCAACATGTCAGGTTTCATAGTTGAGTATTGCATCTCATGTGACCAAATGGAATGCAGCAAATCTGATTATTACTGAATAACGAATTACATTTTAGTCTGTTCATTGCACAAAATCTATAGCTACTGAAATAAAAATTGGTGTAGAAACAATTTTCATCAGGAAATTGCTAGTAAATTTCACAATTACAAAGAAGATGCAAAACTCATTGAATTAAACTGGAAATTTTGAAGTAGAAAAACGTAAAAACTATTTTCTTGTGAAACGTATTAATATTATTAACAAAAATATGTTCTAAGAATGTTTTGCTAATGTTCCCATTAAGTTATACAAATGTTATTTCTGAATGTTCTCTTAATACTCAAAACGTCCAGTTTTTTAAATGTTTTAAAAACATTTTCTTGGTTATGCAAACGTTAGAAAAAATATTAAGGCAACGGTCCATTTTCTAATTTTGTAAACATTATACTTTTGGATGTTCTCTGAATGTCCTGAAACAAGTATTAATGTTTAAAAAACTACCATCTAAAAAAAAAAAAAAACGTTCCATGAACGATATATAAATAGCTAATGGTTTTTGTGTTCTAGAGAAAATATTAGAGATTTGGTCTTTAATAACATTCTCAAAATGTCAGTACAAAAAACATGTACTGTTACTGATACAATACTGATACATCTTTCATGGAAGCATTTATTCTGAAATGTTTTAGTTGCTGTCAGGACTGTGCTACTTTGAGGAGCATGGAGCAAAAGACGCGGAGACGCAGGATAATTCACAAAAACACAGTCTTTAATCCTTCCAACTCGGGGTAACACAGGGCAGGCAGGCACACATGTAGCACAAGACGAACATTCAATACCGGACAAAGGAAATCAAGAACAGACACCATTATATATGCACAAGACTAAACGAGGGTAATTACTAGGACACAGGTGAATTAAATAAACATAATGGGAACAGGAACAGGACAGACCAAATAAGGGCATAATCAAACCTGGGGGAAAACCTAGGACATGGAGCACGTGGGGGAGGAAAACACAACAGAACAGGTTTAACAGAACTGACATATCGCCCCCCTCCCGGAAGGTGC
>NW_015632469.1:392287-413271 GCF_001515625.1 Sinocyclocheilus rhinocerous
ACAAAATATCTTCATGGAACATGATCTTTACTTAATATCCTAATGATTTTTGGCATAAAAGAAAAAATCGATCATACATACAATGTATTGTTGGCTATTGCTACAAATATACCTGTGCTACTTATGACTGCTTTTGTGCTCCAGAGTCACATATGAGATCCATAAAGTCGCAAAGATTAAAGTCTCAAACCCAAAGAGATATTCTTTCTAAAAGTTAAGACTCGCCCATGCCTTCCTAAAACGCCTCATTCAAACACGCCCCCCACACATCTACTTCACTGTGTGGGAAGATTTGCATAACACCGCCCAAATGTTTATGCAAAGAAAGAAGGCGTAACTTTTATTCTCGCTGTAGTATTGTTGCCGCTACTGCCATGTCGTGGAAACGCTGTGCGTTTCCAAATATTGTAAGAGGCGTAACATTTCCGCCACATGCTTGAGGTATTCGGCCAATCACAACGCACTGGATAGCTGGCCAATCAGAGCACACCTCGCTTTTCAGAACGATGAGCTTTGTAAAAATCGACGTGATTCAGAAAGGCGGGGCAGAGAGGAGCAACAATAATGTACAGTATGTGGAAAATAATGTTTATTGGACCTTAAACCGCGTAAACGCATTGCATTACACCAAAAACATTACACAAAATAATGTTCTTTTTAGCAACATCATATGACCCCTTTAATTTAAAGATAGTAATGTATAGCAGTTGAATTGAATATTTTACTATATTATATAATTTGAATTCTTGCCAAATAAAATCAGTCATAATAAATAAATGTTGTTTCTTAGTTGTTGTTTTTTTTTTTATTGCTCCTTAAATTCCAAATAGTTTATGAATGTTTTTTTTTTATTTAAAAATACCTATTATGTTATTTCATGATAAAGTAACTTATTTTAATGGAAACATATTTTCCCTGTTAATTATGTGACGGAATCCAGAAAAATCAAAATGAAAAAACAAACAAACAAAAAAAACAGAATTTTGATAAAAAAAAAATAAAACTGATTTCATAGGGCCCTAATCATCTAACCAAGTGTGTGATTCTGTAACCACAGAATTGTGATAATGACTTCCTGTGATAATTTGTGCCACCAGTTTTTTCATATTGCTTTGCATACAGAGCTCATTTTTCTGCTGCTTCTCA
The DNA here is from genome assembly GCF_001515625.1 of Sinocyclocheilus rhinocerous. Taxonomy (NCBI): domain Eukaryota; kingdom Metazoa; phylum Chordata; class Actinopteri; order Cypriniformes; family Cyprinidae; genus Sinocyclocheilus; species Sinocyclocheilus rhinocerous. The sequence continues at coordinate 393,434 of NW_015632469.1, forward strand.
TAATAACAGCCTACAGTGTTTCTTAGTGTTGTAAACAAGTCTTTATTGTTCCTCAGTGTGCAATCCTGTCGCCCGCCTTCAAAGTGCGTGAGTTCTCCATTACAGAAGTGGTTCCCTACCCCATCTCTCTGAAGTGGACCTCAGCGGCTGACGAAGGCATCAGGTGCGTTCTTGGTTCTCTGTGTGTCATGATTAACTCTCTTAGTTCACTCTTTCAATAGTCACATAATTGTCTTGCTCTGCAGTGATTGTGAAGTTTTCCCGAAGAACCATGCCGCACCCTTCTCTAAAGTGTTGACTTTCTACCGGAGGGAGCCTTTCTCTTTGGAGGCCTACTACAACAATCCCAAAGAGCTGCCGTATCCTGATCCTACCATGGGTATGTTGGGAATGCTTCTTTGCTTTGCTTAATTGGAATTTAGCACAGGACTACTTCATTAAGTATTAGTCTACACATGTCCACAAACAAACAAATAATATTCAGAGTCTGAATGTTTTACTCTAATAAAGTGTGAAAACAAACAAATGGGTTGCATTTTATTTTACAGCATGTGCACTTGTACATGCGTAACAGGACTGTGGTATAGAGTGCTACACACAGATGAGATGTGCATTTTATTGTGGTGTGGCTTAAAGTTACACCGAACTTCATTCACATGACAGCTCTGCTCTTATAAATCAAATTTGACGTGAATTGTTAAAGTGTACTTTAAAAAAAAATGTATGCGTGTCTATATATGTATATGTGTGTGTGTGTGTGTGTGTGTGTGTATGTATGTATGTATATATATATGTACATATATCACTGACATTCGCGTCACACATATATTTATACTTTTTTTTTTTTGCTTTTGTTTAATGACTATTTATTAAAGCAACGAAAAGTTTGCAGAAGTGCATTGATTCAGCAACCACAGTCACGAACAATATAGTTGAGATTCATGTTTGGATTTAATACGGTTTATCACTGAGAAGGTTTGCTCACAGATTTAGTCTCAGCAAACAGCACCCTGTGAACGAATCACAGTAGAGATCGCTAAACTCCATATATATATATATATACAGTGGGTACAGAAAGTATTCAGACCCCCTTAAATTTTTCACTCTCCATAACATACTTGTTTGTCACTATTTTCAGCATGGTTGCCAGGTTGGGAAGATTTAGTAAAACGCTGGGCAGAAAAAGTATCCTTCTAAGAAACTGGATACATTTTTGAGGGTTTCATCTTGTAGAAAGAAAGCTTGTAGAGGCTCAATACCAATGCAAGATAATGGAAATGTCAAATGAAAATTAAACCAGCAAGCCAGTTTCACAGGCGATTATGCTTAATCGAGAAAAGCAGAAATCATGATTATGATTAATTGTGCAACCCTTTTGACTATTTTTGTCTGTCCACAGGCCAGTTTAACATCCAGAAGGTGGTGCCTCAGCCATCCGGCGAGAGCTCCAAGGTGAAGGTGAAGGTTCGTGTGAATGTGCACGGGGTCTTCAGTGTGTCCAGCGCCTCCCTGGTGGAGGTTGTGAAGTCTGCAGAGGGAGAGGAACCCATGGAGACAGACACTCCAGCCAAAGAGGATGAGGTAAAGTCACTCCTAATGGTTTTGTATATCCCATGACATCAGGGGATCCATTGGGCACAGAGCAGTTGGTTTAAGGAAAAAAAAAAAATCTTTTATGAAGCATTAGCTCTAAAAACGAGATTTTACTTGTTTTGTGAGCATTATTATACATTTTAATGTGGAAGTGAATCCCTTTACTGTCGTTCTGTGTGTGTGTACAGAATACAGGAGTCACTTCTGAAATGAATACTGAATAGCGAAAGTGTATATGGAAGCTTATTTTTGCTACAGAATAAAAATATATCAGAAACGGTGATTGCAAATTTCTCTCACAATTTAGATTTCTTTCCTCAAAATTGCAAATTTATATCTTGCAGTTGCAAATACTAAAATCACAATTCTGACTTTCAGAAGTGTGACGGGGAAAAGGTCAGAATTGTGAGCCTAAAAAGTCGCAATTGCCGTTTTGATTAGCTTTTTATTCTGTGGTGGAAATAAGCTTCCATACATTTACACTTGTGAGATGCAAAAACAAACGTTTCTAAAACCATTCAAAATGATTGAGAGTTTGGGTTAGTAGGAGCCACTTTTTGTTCCGTACACATGCTAAACGATACGTTTTGAGTGTGTTTGTGACCATAGTCATTTACAAGACCCTGTGAACATTGATTATATTTGCTCCTTCAAGAACAAGATGCAAGTGGATCAAGAAGTACAGAAGGCTCAAGGTGATGATCAGAAAGAACATGCAGACAAGAAATCAGACACTGAAGACATGGAGGTGTGTGAATACACTTGCACACCAACACCAGATATACAACATTTCAACAAAATACGAATGTATTTAAAAGCATGCATTTCCAATTGCAGCCTGCTTGTTGTGCATCTAAAAATAGCCAAGGTTCATTCCTATTGACAGACTGATGCTTTTATTATTTTTTATTTTATTGTCACATGAAATATCAAAACAATGTAAAAGAAATAGAGAAAGGAAAAAAAGGGACATAAAATCAAAAATGCAATTTTTAAAAAGCATTTTACAGCTTATATGTGCCTTCACATAGGGGTGTGCGATATATATCGTCTGCGATAATATCGTAATTGTTGTTTTAACGATGTGCGATTTGACATTATCGAGTATTTTGCAAAAACCATTCAAAACATCCCTACAGAGCGCACGCATACATTACGTGAAGTCTAGACTAGTGCGTGTGCGCATTGTGTGTTTTCTTTCACTGCATGATTCAGTCTATTAAAATGCATTTAGAATGATCACAAATTCAAGACATGATGGCAGAAAATTTATATATTTATACCACTTCATATAGTTATTCAATTTCACACGAAGAGTGCCGTTTTTCTCCAAAAATTACCATGATTACAAATGTGACATTGAATTCAATAAACAATAAGTTAATTAAGAGACTTACGTTTTAGACACCATATTGCTTGTTTTTGCTCTATTTCGCCAACAAAAATAATTCCGAATACAGCCACAGCACTGTTTTGTGTCTCTGAGCAACATGACGGTGTTTCGTTCTTGAATGAATCAAACGTTTAAATGATTCGGTTCAATCGCAATGACTCACTTATTAACAGTGATTTGCTGCCACCTACTGGCGGTTTTAATTTCAAATTTCGGCTTTTTCTTTCTTTTCTTTTGTGATTTTTTTTCATGTTTTAAATCATTTCAAATATCAGTATTCAACGTTTTATGTTTAATATATCAAAACATTATTTATGCATTTGTAATAGAAGGTTAAATGCATTCATGTCTTGCATTAAACAAAATACATGTGTGTAAATACATCTAAATGCCACTTCAGATGCAGCTTCTGTGTTGATTTAATTTGCTTGGTAACAGCCCAAATGTCTTATTATTCTAATTCCCTGATTAAATGTAAGAATTTGACTCAAACGATAATGGACACTTTCAGAAAAAATGGCTTTATAAGGGTAAAAATGCCCATAAAATGCAAAAAATGATTACAAATGTGACATTGAATTCAATAAACAACAAGTTAATTAAGAGACTTACGTTTTAGACACCATATTGCTTATTTTTGCTCTATTTCGCCAACAAAAATCATTCCGAATACAGACACAGCGCTGTTTTGTGTCTCTGAGCAACATGACGGTGTTTCGTTCCTGAATGAATCAACCATTTAAATGATTCGTCCACGGCAGTCCTTAAGGTACCAGCACAATAACACACTCAGCAAAATATCGTCTAATTATCGTTATCGATAAAATCCCAGAAAATATCGAGATATAATTTTTTGTCAATATCGCACACCCCTACCCTCACGTGAATATTATACCATGCTTATGTTATAGAAAACCTGAATTTTGTATTGGCAACCAAACACGGTACCAAAAGTGAACTACATAGGTCCAAAATATACAGTATAAGAAGAGTCATGCGATTGATTAAACAGACATATTGTGCATTGGATTACTGCATCACTTCACCTGTTTAATGGTAAAACATAGTTGGATTGGACACAATTTGACATCAATAACAAAGATATGGGAGCATTTTATCCCCTTGAAACCCACCACTGCTCTACAATACCTAATGTTTGCAATGGAAAATGAGAAATTCACTGTGACTATAATGACTTTTAGGCTTCAGAAGACAACAAACAGGAGGAGAAGAAGAATGAACCTCCACAAGCCAAGAAAGCCAAAGTGAAGACAAAGACGGTGGATCTGCCCATCGAGAACAGCCTGCACTGGCAGCTGGCCAGTGAAACGCTCAATCTGCTCGTGGAGAATGAGGTACATCGCAGAGTGCAAAGCACTTAAAGGGGTCATATGATGCGATTTCAAGTTTTTTGAGCAATCAAGCTGATTGTGCATAGATAAGATCCCTGAAGTTGCAAAACCAAAGAGATATTCTTTATCAAAGTTAAGACTCTGCCACGCCCCCCTAAAACGGCTCGTTCTAACACGCCCCCTATTTGCTTTCATTCATAAAGATAGCTATGCTTCTAAGCGATGGTTTTTATTAAGCAATGTCTTTCGATGCAGGACCGAGATTCTTTCTCCTTGAAACTGGAGGACACTGAAAACTGGTTGTATGAAGAAGGAGAGGACCAGCAGAAGCAAGTGTACATCGATAAACTGGCTGAGTTGAAGGTAGATGAGATGTGTTACTGATTTGTTGAAATTTGAAAGTGTTGCCCATTAAAAAGAATGACATTAAAAAGTTGCTCCTAGAAACTGGGAGAGCCGATTCAAAACCGACTCATGGAGGCAGAGGAGCGGCCAAAAGCTTTGGATGAGCTCGGAAGGCAAATCCAGCAGTACATGAAGGTCGTCGAGGCTTATAAGGCCAAGGTAGTCACTCATTAAGTCAAGGCACATTTATTTATATAGCGTTTTATACATTACAGATTGGATGAATCTCACTTCTGTTATCTCTTAACTCAGGATGAGCTGTATGATCATTTGGATGAGCTGGAGGTGATGAAGGTGGAGAAGCAGGTGAATGAAACCATGACCTGGATGAACAACAAAATGAATCTGCAGAGCAAACAGAGTCTCAGTCAGGACCCTGTGGTTAAAGCCCAAGAGATTCAGGCCAAAACAAAGGTACAAACCTCACCAGTATTTTGATTATCCGTATGGCTCAAAATCTGCTAAGGGCTAGTTAAATATAATGTAAAAATTTCTTTTTTTTTGTAAAATTAAGTAATTTGATCAAACTTTGAGGAGATACTGATCAAACTACATTTTATAAAAATCACCTGTCAAGTTCCAGGACCTGTGGGACCGCATATGAGAGTCAAATTAGACGACTACAGGGACGACTTAATCTTAAAATCATTCATTTAATAGTTAATCTATTGCCAAAATAATGAAGAAAAAAAATACTGAAAATATTCAAATTAGGAACGTCAGAATCATAGAACACCACATGTAAATCGTTGTGTATTATGTATGTTACAATGTTACGGTCTCTGACAGACAGCATGTTGAAGCTGCTATTTTCTCCTCATTCTCAGAAAGCGATAATGTAATGTGGGTTCTCCAGGAAATGCATATATTCCCTGGACCTCTGCTACTCGTAAATACTACCGTGTATTGTGCAGTGCACGTTATTTTTTTGACAGACATCAATGTCATGATATTCAAATCTGTGGATTTAAGAGCATAATGATTTATTTCTTAGCCAGCGGCAGGTGTTCAGTGAAGTGGCTGATGCCTGTGAGTGTTATGTTGATGGTTTTAGTTCTAATATTCCAACTGACAGTCAGCATACGTTTTTGACGGACATGATAATGTGTGTAAGGGGTGAGAACATATGCTTGATTTTTGGGTGTTATAAAACATGCCGGAGATGTTTGAAATGATTTTTTGTGTAGTTCATTACACTTACTTTACAGAATGAAGTTAATTTCATTGCGTGTCACAATTTAAGAGACTGATACGTTTGGCTTTTCAAAAAAGTTACGTTCTGTAACATTTACTGTTGCAAACTTGTTAACTTTTGTAAATTAAATTAGCAGTTTTGATGCACAAGTTGTTTTTATTATCTCTGATAAACAAAAATCTTTTATTTAAACCCATGAAAATACAGATCCTGCTGTAAATAATAATGAAAAACCACTTTTTAAAACTCGTTTCATTATTACCCCGTAGCAGATATGTGACCCTGGAGCACAAAAGCAGTCATAAGCAGCACAGGTATATTTGTAGCAATAGCCAAAAGTACATTGTATGGGTCAAAATGATCAATTTTTCTTTTATGCCAAAAATCATTAGGATATTGAGTAAAGATCATGTTTCATAAAGATATTTAGAAAATTTCCTACCATAAATATATCAAAACTTAATTTTTGATTAGTAATAATATGCATTGCTAAGAACTTCATTTGGACAACTTTAAAGATGATTTTCTCAATATTTAGATTTTTTTGCACCCTCAGATTCCAGATTTTCAAATAGTTGTATCTCAGCCAAATATTGTCCTATCCTAACAAACCACACATCAATGGAAAGCTTATTTATTCAGCTTTCAGATGATGTATAAATCTCAATTTCGAAAAATTGACCCTTAAGACTGGTTTTGTGGTCCAGGGTCACATATATGTCCTCTTGAGAACTGAATCTTCTAACTGTGTCTTCATCATTATACAGGAGCTGTATTCTGCTTGCAATCACGTCGTCACCAAACCCAAGCCCAAAGTGGAGCCTCCCAAGGAGGAGACTCCGGCCGAACAGAACGGCCCAGTGAACGGACAGGAGGGTTCAGAGGCCCAAGCGGGCAACCCAGAGAAGGGCCAAGCCGCCCCAGAAAACACAGAGGCCAAGCTTCCCGAAATGGACATCGACTAAGTTCGTTCGGCTCTCTTCTGCGTCCGCACCAGTCTCTCTCACACCTCTTATATGCTTCCGAGTTTGGATTCAGAAAAAATAAAAAACTAAAGAAAACATTGATTTTGGGGAAGTAGGCTGCCCAGTTCAGTTCTCTTGCTGTCGGTGGCATCTATCTTCCTTCCTTCCTTCCTTCCTTCCTTCCTTCTGCACCCATACACTCTGCTCTCTGTTCTGCGGTCATTTTTTTGCAGGTCTAAAATCTTTGCTTGCCATTCAAATTCAGAGTTTTGTTATCAATTATTATCGTCTTAACAAGACTTTTTATTTGCAAACTTTTATTTTTTTAATTACAATATCATTTGTTTTGCTCTCAAGCTCGGTATGTGTGATACAAAAGGCACAAAAGTAACGCCATACTGGGCCTACAGTTTGCAAGATCAGTTTTTAGGCAGAATAATAATAATAATAGGTAGCCTAATAAAAATCAAAAGAAGCACATTTAAGTTGAAAAAAAAAATTTTAGCAGGCACTGTAAAAAAATTGTTATTCCTGTAAATTAATAACAACAGACCTATGCAGACCTGTTCTGTGTTATTAACCAGGTATAACCATGCCCTGTGGTGTTTCCAGCTTCTTGTTGGCATGTCTGGATGTTGATTCTCCAGCTTCAAACACGGACACGACGCTTTCATCCATCGAGGAGTTTCGCAGAGCTGACAATTATGGTATCATTTGTTGCCGTTTACCTGTTGTATCAAACCCACATGCTGTAATTCCTTACATGGAACACTTGACAGATGTGACCCTGTAAACTGTCACTGAACAGAAAAGAGCTACATAGATATTCTTCCTGAATATTGAGTATATAATAATGTATGTGTGTGTATACAGTGCCCTCCACTAATATTGGCACCCTTGCTAAATATGAGCAAAGGCGGCTGTGAAAATAAATCAGCACTTTTGATCTTTCATTCAAAAAATGCACAACATTCTAACCTATCATTGAAGTAAAACAATTCAAAGCGGGGAGACCAAATTGTGGCACTTCAGTACAAATCATTATATATAGTATTTGACTTTCTAGTGCTTTCAGTGAACATGATCTGCTGTTTGTGTGCCTCTCATGACCGCTCAGACGAGGGGACAGCGTTACTGGGTGAAGAAGGGATGATGAACACGGTGAAAAACTCAACTCTTCTGGATCACAGCCATGCGCAGGATCTGGCACTGCAGCAGCCCCAAACCTCTCCTCCATTCTTGGTGAGTCATGGCTGTTTATCATTCATAACTGCTATTAATGCAGTGAGGGCTGATGCATTTCACATAAATGTTTTAGCGCTGTGTTACGCTTTATGCAGAGCTATCAATAAACCCTGCTGAAGAGAAATCGTTTCCTTTGTCACACATTTGGTAAGGCCTTTATGCATACATATACACAGAAGGGTTTGAAACTTCTGGAAAAAAAAAAGACTAGATGATAATTCAGATTTTACGCATACTGTAAAAAACTAAAGTTTGGAAACATTATTTTTAAATGTTTTAATGAAATCTCTTATGCTTATCAAGGCTGCATTTATTTGATCAAAAATACAGTAAAAAACATAATATTATGAAATATTTTTGGCATTTGAAATAACTATTTTCTATTTGAAAATATTGTAAAATGTAATTTATTCCTGTAATGCAAATCATCATTGCTCCAGTATTAAGTGTCACATGATCCTTCAGAAATCATTCTAATATACTTAATTATTATTGGTGCTCAGTTATTAATAATGTTTTTTATTTTCATCAATGTTTTTGTGGCTTAATATTTTGATATTAATATTATTTGATAAATAGAAGTTAAAAAAACTGCATTTATTTGAAATAGGATCTTTTGTAATATAAATGCATAAAGTAATTCATTTCTATTAACAGGATCATGTGACACTCTGAAGACTGGAATAATGATGCTTGAAAAAAATTATAGAAAGCTGTTTTTCTTTTTTTTTGGCAAAAAATCGTAATACTGTTTTTTTAATATTAGTGTTTTTGAGCACTTAAATGCAGCCTTGTAAAAACATTTAAAAATCGTAACGTTTCCAAACTGTTGACAAGCACTGTATACATGAATATGTGCTGATATACTAGTTTAACGTCGTCACAAAAATGTTACTAAAATGATATATTTCTCAGCCTCTCTCCTTTACGTGTGCCCTCTGAAACCTTGGCATCAGATATTGCATCAGGTACTCGAGTTTCACTCCATGCAAGTTATGAATACAGTAGATGGTATTACTTTTTCTTTCTTACTTACTTTTATTAAATAAAGCTCTGTTTCCGCTGTTTGCAGGATGTGTGTTAAAATCAGCTAATGAGAGAACGCCTGTGAATACTAGGGTTGTAGTTCTTTCCCCTGTTGTGAAAAAGGTGATTAATACTGTATTACGTCTTTCATATTATGCCTATGTATGGTCACATTCATGTCTGTGTGACTAAGTGCTTCCCTCTTGCATTCTGCTAGAAATGAGTAATGCTCCTGATGATATCACGGGGTGAATAGAGTCTGGATAGCATCATAACATCAACAGGATAATGAGGAAAAACTTCCCTTTTTAGTGTTTTGCAGAAAAGGAACAACCAATAAAATGCAGAAAAGTGACGTTCAGCGATATTGTGAGCATTCGAAACGTATCAAGCCATAAACGTGGTAAGACAGACCAGCAGGACTCTGGAGTAAAGCCGGTTCAAGCAAGCGGAAGAGTGCCAGCGAGATCCCGAGACGTTTCCTCAAGGCCTGGGAAGTTTTTTGACTTTGCGAATGAGCGTGAGAGGGAAGCCTTTTCCCAGAGACTCAGACAAACACTCTTGTTTAAGTTTCCTGCCAAACCGGTCATTTTCTTTTCTCATTCCACATATTGACATTTTTGAAATTTCAATGAAATTCATGTTCCTTTTGTGTGCATTTCTGTTCTTTATAGATCATCTCAATCTGAGAGGACTTCAGTCGAAACATCTCTTTTCTTACAAGTTAAGAAACCCTGGATCATATCTGACCAGCAGAGGACAGTCAACACTTCTTCTAGTGCTTGGTTTACATTTCTACAAATATTTGAATTGAATTGAATGGCCATGCACTGGAGTGAGACTTCTTAAACAAACACAAGCGCTGAATAATATACAACTCTTGGAATATGCCAATGTAAAATGAAGTTAAAACTGATCAGGTTATGTAATATGTACTTAATGGATGATTTTAATGCGGTGCTCGTGGAATAGGTTTGTACATGCTTTAAATGAAAAGAGAACTTTACAAATGAAATCATATTAGAAAAAAATATTAGAATAAATATTAAAAAGGCGAATACAGAACATTCTTAATTGTGCAATTGCTCTTTCTTTTAATGTCTCTGTGTATCACCGAGCATAAAAAGAACAAAATGCCCGTGATTAAATGCGACGGTCTTAAATTTAACCCCAAAACATCAACACAGCCGTTCTGGCCACGTGGTCTATGAATCAAAATATCAGCCAATCAGGAAAGCGGAGGGGAGAGCAGCGAATAATCGACCAATCAGAGAACAGTGGCGTTGCCAAGCAGCTCGTGTGACTAACGGCAGTCACATGACTGGCCCACTAATGGAGTACGTCCGCAGGAGTCGAGTGTGGCTCGAGAATTAAACACAAAAAGAGGATTTTTCCTTCAAAACTGTGGGTCCATTATGGCCCCCACATTATTTAATAAACTCTTCAACAAAAGAAGCGCGTTTTCACCGCCCGCGAAATGCAGCAAGGAGGACGCGGTTTTCAGGTAACGTTAAGTTACGTGTCGAGTTTTTCATCTGCAGCTTCCGGAGAGCAGTAACGTTAAAATAACAGATTCACTTGAATTAATTTTGGTGTGGATATGTATATATAATATATTTAGCCTAGAGTCGTGTTTGTTTATGGTTACGTAAGGTTATCTCCATGTGTAGCCTGAATGTTTAACTAACGTTAGTTAGCGCAGTCTGGCGACCGTTTGTTGGTTTATGTCACCGGATCTGACGAGTCTTTCTCTAAACGTATGATTTATTCCACACAGCCTTTCAGTGCACTTATTTTATTTCCTGTCAGTCCTCGGCTTTTCTGTGCGCCTGCCGAGTGATCATTAAATGCAGAACTAACGTTAGCGATGCTGTGTAACTTCACCAAGTCCATAGTCCGCTGCACTATTGGCGGCGTTTTCGCTAAATGTACTCATAATTTTGTGTTGGTGATGATAAAAGCAGCTCGTGTTTGCGTGATAAGCCGCGAGACTGGCACGTGACCTCGTGCTGTCCGTGCATTCACGCATTCAGATCATTTGCCTGAGATCACATAGGGACGCGGGTCTGTGTCAGTGCAGCATGCAGATGCACAGAATATCCATCACGACAGCCTTCTTCCCATCAGAATGATGCAGGAATCAGAGTAAAGCACTGATATTTGCATTTGGCGTTGTATTCATTTCTGTTGCACACTGATATTATCATATTTTTTGGATCGTTCATCTTTAGCTTATTTGGAGTGTTAGATTTTAAGCATTTGGAAATAAGATTGGGATTTAAAGGATCCTGAAGTAATGGGGGATTCCAAGGCTACTGGGTATTTCTGATACTTCTGCTTATAAAAACAAAACTGCTTATTTTCAGACTTTTTATTCGTGGAAATTAGAAATGGCAACATGGAAAGTCTATTCAGTGAAATTATTAAATTCCATCATTACAATAACTGAATGTTTTGCATGGTTTAGACTTTAATTACCAATTAATATACATGATTTTTGTTGTTGGTATTTTTTTATTATTTTACTCACAAGTAGCCATTTCTACTTGACAAAATAGTACAGAATATGATATCCAGTTTGTCTTTTATTTTTTTTAAATGATTATTTTACTCACTAATAGGCTAGCCATGTCTACTTAATAAAATATTATAGAATATGATATTCAGTTTGTATTTTTTTTTAAATGGTTATTTTACTCACAAATAGTCATTTGTGCTTGATAAAATATAGGATATGATATTTGTCATATAAAAAAAAATGAAACTACTGTTTGTATCAATTTCCATGACCTTTCTGCATCTAGAAATCACACTTTTAAAAATTTCCACATACAGTGTATCCAGGTTGTCCTTGAATAGAAATGAATTAAATTTGATTAAATTCAGTAAATGAATTAAATAAAAATGGTAGTTGATAAGGGATTGAATTAAAATAAGAAATATGATTTCTGCTTACATCTTGATTTTTAGCTTATTTGAAACCTTGTTTTGTCTTATTTTCAATCATTTTAAGCCATCTTGTGGCCTCTAGCAGTTCCCGGACCCCTGTTTGAGAACCGCAGTGGTAGACATTTTTTATTATTGCGAGACAGGGAACATATAAACATCGTTAGACACTTACTAACATGGAAATAAAACTAAAAGAGAACAATTTAAAATGGAAGAACTGATGAACACAATTGTAAATCAGGATAGCGTTAAATGGTGACTACTTTGACAAAGCACAAGTTTTTTTTCAGTCTTTCTATTTTAAGTACAAAATCATGACGAAACAAGGTAAAGGAGGGTGTAATAGACATTGTTGGGTTGACATGCACGTGTTCGATGGGTTCCTCAATCCTCACCATTGGACAAATAACATTTTTAGTGTCTAATATATATCAGTTAACTTGATAATGGAAACGTCAAATATTTGTGCTGATTTAGAAAGTGTATATCTCATGTGCTGTCAATCAACTGGCACTCAGCCACAATCTTGAACTATATTGATATCCGCATAGGCTGTTAAAAAGCCCAATATATGACCAACCTTTAAAAATATGTACACTACTGTATGGTGTAAGTTGAGTGTTGTTTTATGATTAACTAGTGTTGAACATGTTGATGTTATCTCAGCACAAGTGATTGAATGCTGTGAGATCAGGATTCAGGACAGCAGCTGTATTTGAGCGTGTGCCGTGTGACCTTATGACCTCTCATCCTGTATTATGTCTTCTCCACACCACTCTCTCCTCGTATGTGTTTATGTTTGTCTCCCGTTTTCATTTGAGGTCGCTACAGGCAGAATCTTCCCAGGAACGCATCCAGATGAATATGAGCAATTCATTCAGTTAATATGTGAAACCGTAATTAGATTAAACTTGGTGAAATGATATTCTCTGTGGTCTTGTTGGCCTGTTTCTTTAAATGTTGTTGTGAAGAGCTAGACACACAACGTCGTGCGTAAAGAGCCCGTAGTACATAAGATAGCAGAGAGGGCAGCTACATGGGTGACCCCGCTCAGAAGAACCAAAGGGCTGCTCACATTTCTGGTTCTTTGGCAGGACAGATCGTTCTTGATTGAGCCCGAAAGCTTTTGTGTGCTCTGCCAGCACAAAATACACATGATTACCTTCAGCCAGACCCAGACCCAGACCCGCTTTTGGAAACAAATATAGGCCTAATGTTTCATGCAACTGTAACAACTGCAGCAATTAATCAGCAAATTTTTTTTTTTTAATCAGTTAATTGATTTATCTAATGTTAAAATTAAAACAACAAATGTTGATATTTAAAAAAAACATTTTTAATAAAATGTAAAATAGTAATGCATTTTTAGAGCCGTATGAAATACATTTTATTTTTCCTAAATTCTGTTTAATTTAATTACATTTTTAACCAAATTCTGTGTTTTCAATTTTAATTTTTCTGGATTCCATTTTAATAATCAAAACCTTTTATTTAATTATTTATTCTTTCAACAGAAATTCTGAGTAATGCACTCAAATTTTTCTGGTAATCAAATGATGGCATAAAACAATTTAATTTTTAAGTCAAATGAATATTAAACAAACTAATTTGTCTAAACAGAGGTTTACTGTTACAATTAAAGCATGGAAGAAAATCGGTGTGACTATTCCTTAAAAATAAAGTTTTAACAGAAGTAGTAGTAATATTCTGTCACAATTTCTTCAAGTTAAACCTAACTTTTATTCTGACGAGTTGCCTTGAGAGTTTTGTTTGTGTGTGTATGTAGCTTTTCTCAAATGAAACGGTCAAATGGTCTTGAAATGACTCTCAGAGCAGTTCTGGAGATGTTGTTCATGTATTTATGTCCTCATTTAGTGAGACTGCATTGCAGAAATCATAGGGCCCTTTTGAGATCCAGACGAGCATCACACAAGCTTAAGGATGTGTAGTAGAGCAAACTGAGACACGCACAACATACAGACTTCACATTTACAGCAGTCTGTCTGTGCTTCAATATTCACAGACAATAGACCATATTGTGAACAGCCCTACTTATGATTTATTCATCCAAATTTTGCCAAAATTGCACAATTCCGCTGAAATCATGAGGCTCTAGGTTTGTGTATTTGACGTGCACTCAGCCTCTTGTGACTAAAGGATTGCTGCTGTCCTCAAGCGTCTGTTTCTGTGTGCTCATGACAGGTAGCGAGAGTTTGAGATGAGACGATAACTCGGTGAGTGATTCATGATGATGTGCTTCATTGATGTCATTCTTTTACTGTATGTCATGTGACTGTGGTGTTGTATGTTGTGCCGGTCAGGACTCGTAGGACAGTGAGAGTTCAGTACTAGAGCCGGTTCTTGCACAGTCAGACATGACTACATGAGGGGCTTTTTAAACAACCCACAAGGGAGCTGTGTTAGAATGATTGTGTTCCCAGTGAAATCTCAATGCTCTCACTCCAAAGTATTTTGTCTTAAACATCTTTTTTTGGCTGTTGTTGTGTTGTGGTTTAGTGCAGACTGACGAACATATGAATTCATCTGCAAAATTATCCTGTGGCTGAAAGTATATTTTAGTGAAAAATTATCGTTAGTTGCATCTAGGGCTGCAACAAACGATTATTTTGATAATAGATTAATCTAACAATTGTTACGATTCATTGACTAATCGTCGATTATTTCACAGATAGGATAATCAGTATGATTTGTTCTATTATTCAGCTTTTACAATTAGTGAAAATACGGAGTTAGACATATTCTAACTAATGAATAAAACAAGGTAAGCACTTCAGCTTTTCAAACATTTTTGTTTGTTTATTTATTTTTGCATTCACTTATAAACAGATTTTATCATAAGTTTGCTCCACAATGGATAGCTGATTTATAACAGAAAATCAAGTTGTAATTCTACAACCGATTGAAAGCGTCACTGACACTGTTTTTTCACGTTTAATACTATAAAGCCGCTAGCTTTAAATCAATCTCTTGTATAAAGTACTAGGCCTATATAAATAAACGTAACGCGACTAGAGTGCCAATTTGCAGAGCTCATGCAAATAAATCCACATCGCTATGTTCAGATGCTTTCTTAACTGCTGTTTTCTTACCGCTGTCATTTTTGTTGTATGTTTATTTTGTTATTGAGAGGAAAGCGTGCAGCACATACACGGCTGCGTTTACACTCTTGACTCTTAAGCGCTGTGTGTATTCTTCTCTTGAATTGCATCTGGGAGTGCTGAATTACAGTCTTCCGCTACAGCGCCACACTGGCCAAACTGCGTTATTGCAGGCCCTTAAATTAGGTCAAAGTAGATCAAACGACTATTCGACAACAAAAATATTTGTAGACAATTTTTTTTTTGTCGACAATTTTAATGTTGACCAATCGTTTCAGCCCTAGTTACATCTTGTGAGAAAGGATGCACTGATGCACCACAAGCCAGTTAAAATCGTTAGAAATATGTAACGATTGAAGTCGGTTGAGATGTTAAAACGAATTGTGATACAACTGGCTGTGGGGATTTATCTGAGAGGGAACTGACTGTCTTCAGAAAAGTTTGGATGGTATTTTATTTTCATCTTGTCTCTGTATAATGCATATTAAAGTAGTGTTTATAGCTATGTTTACAGCGTTAACGAAGAAATCGCTGTGTCGCTGCTGTTCCATAAGCGCCACCTGCTGTCAGAGAGTAAATTTGCATTTTCATTCAGCCCGTCTGCTGTTTTTGTTTCATTCAGATGTTTTATGTAGTATAGTTTCACAAAACTAAGGTCAGGCCTTAGGTTAGACTTCGAAATTACACAATCAAATTTAAATCAGAAACTGCTAATGCAGAGTAAAATGCAGTTGTTGCCTTTAATTTTAAATGGTAAGAGCACAGGCAAAGCCTTAGTTTGTTCATAAGAAGAGATTTCATTTGTGTTATTTATTTGATTTGTGATTTTGTTTTGCAATTTTAAATTAGTTTTGTTATTTGACATTTCAATTTCACAAAGAAATGTGCATCATTTTGTCTGAGAAATAATAAAAGGACACCTTTTAATTTATAATTTGTCTCAAATCTCATTTTGTTAAAAGTCGTGAGAAAATCGTATCGTGAATCATATCGCATTGTGTGTTGAGTGAATCGTTACGTCCCTACTTATGAGCTAAATGTGGTGTCCATCTTAATTTTGCGCTTGACTAATACTTCTCTTTCGATGGATTCGATCACTGCAGAAAATGAAGTGTGTGTGTTGTTTAGTGCTTTAGTGACGGATGCTGTGAGTTGATGTGCCGTAGACCAGCAGCTGCACTCCTTCACAGACCAGATACTGAGCCTGAGCTATTATTGTCCTCGCTGGACTCCCGTAGGCTCTGCTTGAGCGAGCTGACAGGAATGCAGCCTGGAAACATTCCCACCGCATGCATTCAAAAACGACCCCAGCTAGTGGACAGGAAGTGCGTCACCATCTGGATGCTTTCTTTATGTAACAGCCGCTCGCCCCCATCATGATCAGACGCTGACCTCCGCTCGCAGGAGTCCGGAGGGGACGCGCTAGCCTCTCTATGCCCACATCACACTGTCTTCAGTTTCCAGCGGCGCGTCCGCATGTCTTTGTCTGGCGCTGTCCAGCTCGGCCTGGAGATCACCTGACAGTCTCATGTTGTTTTGTGAATTTAGTTCATTGCTATTCTTAGCAGCGCTATGTGCTGAGGACGAGCGAGCCGCGGGCTGGGGAGGATGGGAAAGCGCACGGGTACAAACGCTCTGATGCCCAGGTACCTGACGACCGCTTGCTTTCTGCTTGTCTGTGGCTTAGCAGGCATTGCGTGTGGCTGCTGTAGAAACAGCGTGACGGCGTTTGTGTTGCCTTGTGAGTGAGAGGTTTTGCTGTAGGAATTAATCCTCCTCGCTGTGAGCTGTAATGATGATCTGGTCTTATGTAACGTCCTGCAGATTGCGGTCAACAGCTTAAGGACTCGTTCTCATTCTGTAGCAGAGCATACAGGATCACAGTGAATATAATAGTCTAGGTCTTGTCACCTATGTCACCTGTCTCCCCCTGAAAATATCAGTTACCTATTATAATTCTCATTACTGTAAAAATAGCATTTTTAGTAATTACTAATTTTAAATTCAGCTTTGTTTTTTTTAATGCCTGATTCTGATTGAGAGGGTGGCTGATGGCACATACACACACACACACACACACACACACACACACACACACATAATATATAAGTCATTCATGCATGTGCAGTAATAGCTGAATTCTCCTGTTTGCATCCTTTTTGCATTTCTTTAACAATTACCAAAATGTTTGACATTTCTGTAAATAATTATTGCATATTCAAAGACTTATTCAGATGGTCTAAATGTTTGCTTAACGTCGACAGTATATGAGAAAGTATTATCGCACATAAAAATCTATAATACTTGTCATGTCATTTACTTTGTTTAACATTTCTAATAATTTTGGACAGAAATGTTAATTAAAGACCATAAATGAGTAAAGACAGAATAATCTTGTTCATCTTGATAAAATAAAAGTCCATGCATTGACAAAATAAAACACCTTAATGGCCAGACAGAAAAACATGTTGACCGATAAAATGTTAAACAAAGACCATAAACGAATAAAGACAGAGAATACCCCTGTTCATCTGGACAAAATAAAAGTCCTGCCTCCAACACTTAATGACCAAACAGAAAAAAAACGTACTGACCGATAAAATGTTTAACATGTTAAGGCTAATTTTGGACAGATATTTTAAACGCAGACAATAAACAAATAAAGACAGAGAATACTCCTGTTTATATGGGCAAAAATAAAAGTCCTACCTCCAACACTTATCGACCGATAAAATGCTAAATATCAGCTGCTGATCAACCATTAATTTACTACTAATCAGTGTTGAATGATGGTTTTTGTGTGCATCAGAACTTTTCTGCGAGAGAACAGTACTTTGTGGTAAATCCTACTCTGGTATTATTATATCTTATTCACAGTACTGTGTGTATAATTACTCCAAGCTAACTAGTCTGAGAAAATTTATTAGCTACTGGTATTATTTAAATTACTGAAACAGGGTCGTGTACAGTTTTCACTCTATTCATATTGTTTTAATAATTTATTTATTTGAGGAAAAATGTAGAACTGTAGGATTAAAGAACAATATCATGAGGTCTTATAACAGATTTAACAATTATTTTAGTAATGTAAAATAAAAAGTTTTGCAACAATGCTGTAGGTGTATTATTTACATGTGTGATATCTGTTATCGGCATTGGCTCGTTTTATCATAGTTTAAGACTAGGAATGGGATGAAAGGAAAGTGAGTTTTCTTCAGATCAGCTGTGAGGTTTATGGTTGCAATCCTCTACATTTTAAGTAAATCACTCGCATATGCGACTAAATCTTACTCTGGGCGACTAAATAATGTCTAACATTAGCCATTGGCTAATAAATTCTTAGATTTTACACGCCAGTATGTGTGTGAGAGGCATTCAACACAGATTTTCACTCGATAAACACGCTGACTGAGCGCTTTCCTGTCAAAATAACAGGGTTCATTTAGAATTATTCAGCTTTTAAGAACAAGCAGAAAATATGCCGGCTTCTCGGCAGTGGGCGGAGTTAATGCGCGAACAACTCTCGTTGGCTGTCGCTCATCTATTACCGTCCCTGTTTTGATTTCAGCAAATCAGTTCGAGCGAACGCTGACAACGTGATCAATATTCATGAACCCAGCAGATAACAGTGTAGTAGTAGTAGTAGTATCTTTTAATAATAATTACTATTACCTATTACCAACAATATCTTAAACACCACCATCAGTCCTAAGTTCAGTTAAAATGACAAATATGCATTCATTCATGGTTACCAAGTTTTAGTTCTAATCACTAGTTCTATCATTAAATAGTGCTTAATTATCATAATATCATAATATAATGCTTGATTGGCTGAAGTTAAGAGTGCACATTCAGTTATTTAAGAAGCTGTTCCATTTTACAAAGATAAGCTGATTGGGTGGAATCATATATGTGTGTGTGTGTGTGTGTACCTACTTAACCATATTTTGGGGACAAATTTGTACCCAAAAGTGAGCAAAACCTGACAAAATCGGCAAAAACCTCAATTTGTGGATGTCCTCATTTGTAAAACTGTTATAGAAAATAAAGTAAACCGTTTCTTTTTACTTTTGAAATTGTAAAAATGCAGAAAGTTTTCTGTGAGGGGTAGGGTTAGGGGTAGGGGTGGGTTTAGGTTAAAAAGTGTATAACTATCTGTATATAAAAACAATCGAAGTCTATGTAATGTCCCCATTTAGATAGCTAAGTAAACGTGTGTGTGTAAAATAGTATATCAGTCTGGCGAGTAAACAAAAAAATGTGCGTAGAGAGTTGGGTTGTGATTGAGTTTTCATGTTTTGTAGGGGATGGTTGTGTGTCATGTTGTCTTTGTGCAGAGCTTGTTTGTCTCGATTCCTGATAAAGCGGATGATGTGCTTCGTGTCTGGATGGCGAATGAGTCCAGTTGTCAGGAATGTGACGAGTAAACAGCCGCGCGCTCTGGGCCTTTTTTCACCTGCCTTGACGCAGAGCACACAAATAACTCGTGCCCATGCCATTCCTGCTTCTGATGGCTGAGGAAGCTTGTAGTTAAAGGGATAGTTCACCCAAAAATGAAAATTCTGTCATTAATTTCTCACCCTCATGTCCTTCCAA
>NW_015632469.1:413649-422869 GCF_001515625.1 Sinocyclocheilus rhinocerous
TTAAAGGGATAGTTCACCCAAAAATGAAAATTCTGTCATTAATTACTCACCCTCATGTCGTTCCAAACCCGTAACACTTTCGTTCATCTTCGGAACACAAATTAAGATATTTTTGATGCATTCTGAGAACTCTCTGACCCTCCCATAGACAGCAATGTAATTAACACAATCAAGACTCAGAAACGTAGCAAGGAGATAGTTAAAATAATCCATGTACGACGCTACAAGAATACTTTTTGTGTGCAAAGAAAACAAAAATAACGACTTAATTCAACAATTCGTCTCCTCCGCGTCACCCTATAGCGCCATTTTGGAGAGTATCACATACGTAAACAACGCATGCAATGTATGTACGTGAATACATTGTTTATGTTCAGATCAAAGCATAAACCTTGTAAACAACGTATCCACGTATATACATCGCATGCGTTGTTTACGTATGTGATACTCTCCAAAATGGCGCTATAGGGTGATGCGGAGGAGACGAATTGTTGCATGTTCGTGTCTCTGTCCCTCAGCTGGTCGTCACCGGAGCTGGAGTCCAGCCAGATCCGTCTCATCGTCTACCAGGACTGCGAGCGGCGCGGCAGGAACGTCCTCTTCGACTCGGACGCCAGAAAGAGAAGCACGGAAGAGGCCCCGGTCACGGTGAGTGCTGTGAGAACCAGAGGCCTTATCTCCAGTAATAATAGCATCAGCTGACTCTGAGTGTGTAAGCATTCTTTCACATTCACATGACTGAAGGCGTGTCGAGCTCTCTGTCACGTCTGCCAGTTGTTTGTCATTAGCTGTCATGAGGTGCAGTGCAAAAGCCGGTTCACCAAAGAAACCAACATTTTCCACACCTGCTCTTATCATCTGACTGCGATGTGAAATATGAAGGGAATTCTAATCTGTGTTTCCCCAATCAGTCTGGACTGAATGTGATGAGAGAAAATATTAAGTAATTCAGCTCATGAAGAGAGTTGATGTTGCAAAATTGATGACTGTTCCAAAATGTTTTGTGCACCAAACAGGATTTCTGCGGATCTTAATTTAGCCTTCCACAAATTAAGACCTTAAAAGATTTTAAATCAGAGCAGAAAGTCAAGTTTTGGTATTAAATGTAAAAATGAATCTCTTTCTCAATTTCTCCTTTTTTAATGCATTAAAAAGTAATGGAAATCAGTTGGAAATGTAATGTTTAAACTCTGAAGTGTTGCTAATATAACTCATTAAGAACACAATGATTTATTGTGTTCGGTTCAATTTATTCCACGCATTTTGTCTTTAAGTCTTAAATTTACCTTCATAAAACCTGTAGAAACCCTGACTAAAGCGCCATGAAATTTAAGTCAGTGTCATTACTGATTGTTCCAAATGGTGCAACATTATAAATAAGTAAGCCCTGGATCATTCATTCAGTGGCTTAACATTTGATATTTATCAGTCAGTTCAGTATGGCTTTGACCTGAAACCCGCTGAACAATAAAAATATTGCTGTGGTTGGGTGACGATTAAAAACCTTCCTAAACGTAAAGCATGCTCCTTAAAATCCGCTGCAGGTTCATTGACGTATACTGCAGGTTCAAGCTGCTGCTGTTGCGCAGTGCAGCCAGATGAATAATAAACAGCCTGTCTAGTGTGTTCGGGTGAGGCTCTGGAGATCGCTGATATGGAGCCGAGCTGAGGCTGCAATCACATGACGCTTTTGGCAGAGGATATTGTTTCACCAGAGAGAGAGAGAGAGAGACAGAGAGTCATTGACTGAGAGCAGAAGAGAGCGAGTAAGCAAACGGTCCTGCTCACGAGTTGTTAAGGAAGTCATATGACAGTCTCACATGCTCGAGTTCCTTTGTGCTCTTCACAAAGCAGGACGAGACTCCGCATGAGCCATTAGAGACACTGAGCCTGGCACGCACAGCCAAAACACTCATTAACTCAGGCCTTTCCCTCATCTGGACGAGTGCTGGACGTCTCCTGTAACACCTCACAGAGATATGAAGGGATTCGCTCTTTATTGACTCGCAACAAGGGTTGAAGTTAAACGGCATGCAAAAAAAAAAAGGGTTTATGTGCACGCTTGGCTGTTTAGAGATTCACGTCTCTGTTAAGTCAAACAAAACTAAAATTTCTAAATGTTCAAAGACTAGGGCTGGGCAGTATTGCCAAATAAGAATACATATCTTGATATTTTTTGGCTGAATTGTGTTGTATACGGTGTATATCTCTATATTCTACTTTTTCTGTTTGGATTGAAAAAAAATATTTATGTGAGGGGGAAAAAAATCACATCCTGTCCAACGTTGTCCAATGAAACGATGTTCATTCAAATTAAAGGCTATGAAAACAAATATAGTGACTCTGGACCACAAAACCAGTCTTAAGTGTAAATTTTTTTAATAAATAAGATATCATTTCCATTGATGTATGGTTTGTTAGGATAGGACAATATTTGGCTGAGATACAACTATTTGAAAATCTGTAATCTGAGGGTGCAAAAAAAAATCAAAATATTGAGAAAATCACCTTTAAAGTTGTCCAAATGAAGTTCTTAGCAATACTAATCAAAAATTAAGTTTTTATATATTTACGGTAGGAAATTTACAAAATATCATCATGTTCATGGAACATGATCTTTATTTAATATCCTAATGATTTTTGGCATAAAAGAAAAATCGATAATTTTGACCCATACAATGTATTTTTGGCTATTGCTACAAATATACCCAAGCGAATTAAGACATATAGTGAATGTAACCATGTAGGCTAAGCTATATATTGTGCAAAAAAGGGTTAAAATCACATTGCATTCTAACATTGTAACATTACAATCTAAAAACAAAAATAATGCTGTTAAAGCAAATGTTAAATTCACTAAACTAAAAAATGAAAATAAAACATTTAGTGTGTTAAATGTGTTTGGATTGACGTGAAGGTGCGACAGATTATTCATTCATGAGTGAACTAATTAAGGAACTGCTCTGGATTCAGTGAATGAGTAATCAGACTGACTAATCTGCGTTTGAGAGTCGTTTTGAATGATTCATTTAAAGTACGACTCAAGAGTCATCTGATTGTGAATCGTATTAAACTGGTCTCGCTGTTTCTTTTTGCATGTTTATTTGCTTTGCGGTCATGTCTCATCATTCAATCCAGACTCTCCCCCTCGCACCTTTAAATAATGATCTGTGACAATTGATTCAACATTAACTGTTTAAAACAGCATTCGCTTTTGTGTGCTGCTGCATTCACACTCCAGACAATCATACACCTGAAATGTCTTTTTTGCAGAATGTGGGTCTTGACGAACCGGTGTGTTTCTCAGGTTTAGTGACTGCGCTGGGTTGTTGAGTTTGTCCGTGTGTTGTTTGCAGAGGGTGTGTGGAGAGGCACAGGCGAAGATGTTTGGGAAGTGTTGTCAGCTGAGGCCTACGGGTGGCAGCTCCAGTTCACTGGACAGCAGCTCGTCCTGTGCCTCCGAGCCCAAAGAACAAAACCGCTTCCAGGTGAGTCCCGTCACAAGCCTTCGCTCTCTCTCTGCATATTCTTCATTTGTGACCCTGAACCACAAAACCAGTCTTAAGTGTCAATTTTTCAAAATTGAGATTTATACATCATCTGAAAGCTGAATAAATAAGCTTTCCATTGATGTGTGGTTTGTTAGGATAGGACAATATTTGGCTATTTGAAAATCTGGAATCTGAGGGTGCAAAAAAATCTAAATATTGAGAAAATCACCTTTAAAGTTGTCCAAATGAAGTTCTTAACAATGCATATTACTAATCAAAAATGAAGTTTTGATATATTTACAAAATGTCTTCATGGAACATGATCGTTACTTATTATACTAATGATTTTTGGCATAAAATAAAAATTTATAATTTTGACCCATACAATGTTTTGGCTATTGTTACAAATATACCCCAGCGACTGGTTTTGTGCTCTAGGGTCACATATAGTTCTATATTATAATTTAATAACCTGTGCTACTTATGACTGGTTTTGTCGTCCAGGGTCACATATTCTGTGCAGTGGTCAGTTCACAGAAATGAACCGTTTCATTAAGGGCCAACATTTTCCACCTTAATTTGAATGCAAATTTTGTTGCAGGTTTTTTTTTTTCAGATTCTTACATTTTAACTAATAAATTTAGTTCAAATGAGACGCTATAGACAGTCAAATAAAATCAGTATCAACAAAATCCATTTTTGCAAGCTGCATCTGAAGCATTTAGATCTATTTACACAGCAAATACAAAAATACTTTGAGATTCATGTATTAAAATTAACATTTTGAATATTAAAATGTTAAATATGAAATTAAAACTGCCAGTAGGTGGCGTCAGTTCACCGTTTTAAAGAGCGAGTCATTGAGTCTTTTATTTAACCTGGGCAATTCTTCCGATTTTATCGATTAATTCTAATTTAATGCTTTTCCACTGTTATTTAAAAAAAAAAAATTATAAATCGAGAAATCTTGATTTTTTAATAGAAATATTACCAAATGTTAGAATTAGACATGTTGACAATATGCAAATTATAACAGTTAAGAGAAAAGAATGATCCTGCTTGGTGCTCAGTGTGATAAAAAACCTATAAAGAGCTGCTACTGTGTGTCTGATATTTCATGTTTGCATGATGGTGACAGACAAGCTGCTGTTAAATTGTTTATTCAAAACATTTAATAATAGTCTACTAGTGTTATACTTTTAGCCATTTTGAAATTGAATTTCCTTGACTTTTGAGTTTTTAAAAGCGTTTTTCATATTTCTGAACATATATGTTTAAGACAAGTTTGTACAATATGTGCTTTCATATTTCATGCATCTTTTCTGCAAGTATATTTATCAAGTGATTTGCTTTACATTTAGACCATGTTAACAACTTCATGTGTGCTGCACTTGGAATTGAACTTTCTTTAATTAGATGGTTAATAAATAAAAACTGTAAAAATTGTACAATTTTCTTTATCAAAAACAGATTGACAATAGTGTGTCTAAAATATAAATCACTTAATATTAACTTGATGTTATTGAACTGCTGCATAAAATCAATACCATTTGCGATAGTGATAATATTAAGAAAAAACAGAACTCCTGTTCACGTGATATTGCTAAACTATATCATATAGAAATATAAAATAATAACTCCTACGGAGTATTTTTTGCCCTCATATCTTGAATTTCAGATCATTCAGTGAAAGCATGCTCTCAAGACGTGCTTTTGTTTGGTTTGTGCAAACTCAGTGACGCTCATCAAAGTCAGCTCTCACATCGTTAAAACAACAATTACTGTATCATTGGATAAGATACATATCACACACCCCTTTGTGCTGCTCCTGCAGATTCAAACCTGTGTGCTTTGCTCTTTCTTTCGTTGTATCAGGGCTCCTCACAGTGCTTATCAGACGCTAACATGCTCGGAGAAATGATGTTCGGCTCGGTGGCCATGAGCTACAAAGGCTCAACGCTGAAGATCCACCAGATAAGGTGAGAGCGTACGGATGTCAAGCTGATGGTGTGTGTGATGAGCAGTCTGTGCTGATCAAGTGTGTGTGTTTGTTCCCAGATCTCCTCCACAGCTGATGCTCAGTAAAGTGTTTACAGCGAGAACGGGCGGAAGCGTCTACGGCAGCCTGAACACGTAAGCCACACACACACACACACACACACACACACTCTCTCTCGCTCGCTCTCGCTCTCTCTCTCACACAGACACACGTTCAGCGGTACATTCGCTGTGGTCCGTTGCCTCATTGCACCTCTTGATTACTTGACAGACTGCAGGACAGTTTAGAGTTCATCAATCAGGACTCCGGCGCGCTGCGGCCCGAGCAGAACACCGCCGCCAACGGCTTCCTGGGCAGCATAGGTAACGCAAGATCCTCCGTGCCTCAGCCTGAACTTACTCCACATACACTGTCAATACAGTTTCAATCGCCAAATTGTTCCTTTAACGACATTTGCTGTTTCAGCTGGCAAAAACATTTGTTACATTGTTTTATAATCTCAGTGCTTTTCCAAGTTTTCTTCTGTGTCTGTCCTTCTCCATTGTGCGCAAGTTTTCTATGAAATCGTCACATCGTCACTGTTTTAACATTAAGCTATGTGTTTGTTTTGAGGACTCATTGAGAACATGTCCAGGTCATTGTCCAAGTTTTCTCTCCCCAAAATCATGTTGTTTTTGATATGAATAAATAAATAGAGTATTTTTTTTTTTATATTAAATTAAGCTGTTTTGTCTTATATTACACCAAAATGATGTCGCTTGAGAGCTAATGCAATAGAAAATAGTAGTAAATATTTTAGTGCTACTTGATGTCATAAATAAATGCAGCAAAACAGGACAGTGATATACAATTATGGGTAAGGATGTAACATTGCAATTTGAAATGTTGAAAAAAAAAAAGTTTAAAGAACTGGCCATTATAGTGGACATCATGCATTAGAGGGTTAAAGAAAAAATAAGTGACACAATAATGTGATTAAAACTGCAGAGACCGAATCAGAAGTGAAAAGTAAAAGCCTCATTTATCAGCCGGTCACACAGATACAATGAACTCTTGAGTTACCTTCATGCTATAATCACCATTACCACTACAGTTCAGTATAGTTGACACTAGTTTATAGTACAGTCCACAACATGAAGTTTTTGAACAAAAAATGTGAAAAAGACAAAAATAGCACTTGTATCCTTTGGTTAGCTCATGGTGCTGTCATTTATTATCCAGCCAAATGTCCTGAAACATTACAGTAATGAGAAAGAAAATCTGATTAGTTGTCATGAACATAAAGTTCAGTACAACAAATCCTAATGATCCTAAATATAGGCTTGATTTCTTTTTATGCAAAATGTCATTTTTGTTTTTAGGCTGAACCATGACCCGCACATGTTTTTTGAGCGTTACCTAACTATCATGTATATTGAGTCCAGTTTTCAGAATTGTTTCACCCACAGAATTGACTGCACAGATTATTGAATTGAGCCTGAATATTAATTTTCTGTGTGGTGTTGCCATTCATCTGTCTGTCTGTGTCGTCCTGACAGCTTAAGATGCACTACTGATCAAAAGTGTGGAGTTATTACGATTTATAAATGCTTTTTAAAAAAGTCTCTTTTACTCACCAGGACTGCATTCATTTGGTCAAAAAATACTGTAAAACCGTAATGCTGTGAAGTATTATTACTCTTTTTAAGTAGCTGTTTCTATATATTGTAACTGTAATTTATTTCTGTGATCAAAGCTGAATTTTCAGCATCATTACTCCAGTCTTCAGTGTCACATGATCCTTCAGAAATCATTCTGATATGCTGATTCGCATTACAACATTTCTGATTATTATGATATTGAAAACAATATCATGCTTACAGTTGTGCTGCTTCATATTTTGGTTGAAACCGTGATGCATTTTATTTTCCAGATTCTTTGGTGAATAGAAAGTTCAAAAGAACAGCATTTTAATGCAACATTATAAATGCCTTAATTTTCACTTTTGATCAGTTTAATGCATCCTTTGTTTTTGTTTGTTTTTACTTATCCTAGACTTTTAAAATATGAAGCAGCTTAACTGTTTTTGACATTGATAATAATCAGAAATGTTTCTTGAGCAGCAAACCAGCATATTAGAATGATTTCTGAAGGGTCATGTGACACTGAAGACTGGAGTAATGATGCTAAAAATATATATACATTACTAGTTTACTGTATTTTTGATTACAATAAATGCAGCCTTGGTGAACATAAGAGACTTCTTTCAAAAATATAAATGATTCCAGACATTTGAGCATCTCTGTGTCTCTTCCTGTACTTAACTAACAGTTGGATGTGTCTTCCTCTTCATTTGTCGTCCTGCTCTCCTGATCGCGGTACTGTACAGGTTTCTCTCAGTTCTGCAGCCCACGCCGGGCGCTCTCAGAGCAAGGCCCTCTCCGTCTCATCAAGAGCGCCTCTTTCTTTTCAGGTTGGCGTGTGTGTGTGTGTGTGCACGAGAGTGTGCATGTGGCACTAGTGTTTTATGCATGTGCATTTAAGGTGTTTGCTAGTGCTTTGATTGTGACAGCATTTTAGGACGTGTAACTGGTAGATCTGTTCTGGTGTGATCTCTCTAGCTTTGACAAGCCCAGGGTTTCTTTCTACCCCGTCTCCCATAATGCACCGGTTTGCCCTCTCCTGCCTGCTGCGTGTGCATGTGTCTGTGCTGATGTGTAGGTAGATCACAGTGCTGATAAGATGGCTGGATGGGTGGTGGGTAGGGATAAGCAAGCTCTTTAAAATCGTCCTTGCATGACTTTCTCTGCTTCCTCTCAGGACACAGTAACCCCATGGACATGCCGGGCCGAGGACTGTATGATGAGAGAGACAGCGGCATCGCCCGCTCCGGTGAGTCTGTTCACACATGCAGATGTCATATGGGACACATTTATATTCAAACACACAGTTAATGCACGTGATTTATTTCTAGGCTACAAGTAAGAACATTTTATATTTAGGGCTGTATGACATCTGGGCCCGCATTCACAAAACATTATATCTTACCACTAAGAGTTCTCTTAAACTAAGTGTTTTCTCTTAAAACCTATTCACAAAACTGCTGAGACTAACTTTTACTAAGGAATAGAGAGAAGCTTTAAGCTAAGAGTAAGGGGGCGGGGTTGAGCTCGTTGCTATGGATGATGTCAGCATGCTTATTAACTATGCACACAGTGATTGGCTGATAGTCTCTGTCAGAGATTCATTCATAGAAATATTGTAGAGCGTAATATTATGTTGCCTTATTCAAATAAAGGTTTAAAAATAAAACTGTTAATTTCCGCATTCAAATAAAGATTTTAAAATGCAGGCTAAGTGTCACTAATTAAACAAGTATATGTTCAGGAAATTGTCAGTCTCTTACATGTGTGCTTCTCATAATTAGTGAATATGCATATAAACAGCCTTTTAATTAACAGCGTAGAATAATCATGGCTGATAGTAAGACATGCAAACGTAAAAGAAAACCAAACTGGATGCAAGAACATCTGTTACTTCTTGTCCAGCTGCTTAATGAAAATAAGGATATAATCAAAGGAAAATTTGGAGTTGGGATAACCTCCAAAACCAAAGGTGATACCTTTATAAAAGCTCATTATAGTTAGATGTTTCTAAAATGTTTCTATTCTGAGGCAGATTGCAAGCAACAGCCATGTTAGGATAGTTTGTGGCTTGGTCTTAGTGACTTAGGAGTCCTCTTCACTACTAA
>NW_015632469.1:423190-456221 GCF_001515625.1 Sinocyclocheilus rhinocerous
CATTTTTAAAAGCTCATTATCGTCAAATGTTTCTAAAATGTTTATATTCCGAGGTAGATTGCTGGCAACAGCCATTTTAGGATAGTTCAGATTTGGTCTTAGTGACTTAGGAGTCCTCTTCACTACTAATGTTTCGCAGATTTAGGAGCTAGTTTTAGTGCTAAAACACTTTGTGAAACACTCTTGGAGCAAAGATTTAGGAGTCCTAAATTTAGGACTGACACGCCCATTATTTTTAAGATTTTCTCCTTAATCGGCGAGTTATGAGCTACTTTTAGCCTTAAGATGTTTAGTGAATACGGGCCCTGTTGTATGTTTTCCTTTTTTTTTTTTTTTTGCATTTAATTTTATGTTTAATTACATTTTAATAATAATGTCTAATCATGGAATTCATAAAGCTTTAGCAATGTATTAAAATTGTAACAATAATATTGCCCTATGAAATGCTTTATCTTTTCATAAATGCAGTTTTATTATCTAAAAAGGTGCTAATTATATTAATGCATAAAACTTATTTAATTAATCTTTTAACTGCAATCAAATGTAAATTTAACAATTCCTTTTTTTGGCAAACAAAGTGCTGCACAACAGAGGTTTACGGTTTAAATTAAAATGCACGAAGAAATTGTGTTATTCCTTAAATGGTGTTTTAATGTTGTACTTTGAGAAGTATATTCTACTGTACGACAGTAATATGTCTGTGTCATCATTTATTAAAGTTAGACAGAACCTTTATTTTGGTAGGTTGTAGTGAAGATCTTTTAGTTTTAGTGTGTTTCTGACAATAGTTTTGTCTCAAATGAATTGGTCAAATGGTGGTGAAGTGGCTCTCAGAGCAGCTCTGGAGATGTTCATGTGTTCATATTTTAAGACGAGCATCACGCAAGCTTCAGTATGTGTAGTAGAGCAAACTGAGACATGCACAACATGCAGACTTCACATTTACATTGCAGTCCTTCTGCGCTTTGGATGGTTGACCGGTCGGTCGGTCGGTCGACCTCTATTGCTGACACTTAAATTAATTATTACTTAATTAGTTAATTATTAATTAGTTATTAATGTATTTTGAATGCTAAGGGAGCTTTATTTTTTTCAAAAAAAAAAAATGCTTATTTGTTATGCATGTTATGTATGTTTATTGAAAACAAGTTTTGTAATAACCAATTGTTCCAGTCCGGACCTTTGATGACACTGATGAAAATTCAGATTTGGACCTTTGAATGTAGACTTTGCGAACTCATAGTCTATTTTGCTACATTTTTACACACTGTCTATTTATTTGTTTATTTATTGGCCTATTTATGTATTTATTTCTATTTTTCTATTTATTGATATTTATATATTTGTTGAGATTTATTTTGTTGATTATTTATTTTGATAATAAAACTTTATAGTTTTTATACTTACCCATATTTACCTGGATTCACCATACTTACCTGTAGGCTTAGCTTGTACATAGTATTAATACTAGAGGTGTGTAATAGTTTATAATACTAGTCGAGAGACATATCACCAGAACCAGGTGCTCCTAACAGAGCCGTAACTCTCGAGAGGGCAGGGGGCGCTACATATATATATCATTAATTTGTGGCCACTGTCCGTGTTTCATGAATTTGTTCCCTAGAAAACCCATGATTTAAAGGTGCCATAGAATGCATTGATACAATATTTTAAATTGTTCTCTGATATCTACATAGAAGGTATGTGGCTTAGGTAAGGGCAAAAAATCTCCAGAAACGGTTTTACATGTCCATTTACAACCCTAGGATTTGTCCCTAGAATGAAATGGTCTGTTTTTACCTTATTTGGAAGGGTCATGAATAATAATGTTGAGCTCTGCTCTGATTGGCTGTTTCACAGTGCGGCTCATTTCAGTAGCTCACACAGCAGGAAGGAAACACAGGGAAAATATATATATTTCAGTACTTTCTCTCAAAGAAAGTAAAGTATAATGATCCCAAACGTAACTACGGTGGCTCTCTTAATTTTATCAAATGATCATAATCACATCTATTCATTTTACAATCCTACTACTAGCCTTTTATTTAGACTAAAAACCCCTTTAATTCGGGTGAGGAAGCTGGCGTCTTGAGTGGCATTTGCCAGTGACTATATGCTACTTCAATAGACGCATTTTGCAGTATTAAGGTTAACGATTAATCGCTTAATTGATTGTTAATTTAAACGACGATTGATCATGGAAATAATCGAACATTGACATCCCTAGTCAGAATGAGTCCAAACAGCTGATAAAAACATCACAATAATCCACACCACTCCAGTCCATCAGTTAACATCTTGTGAAGCCAAAAGCTGTGTTTGTAAGAAACAAATTCATCATTAAGAAGTCTTTAACTTCAAACTGTTGATTCCTGCGAAAATCCATAATAACGCTTCCTCCAGTGAAAAAGTTAATCTCTTGTTGTCTCTTACTTCAAAATCAACCTACTTATTTATATAGAACTGTCTGGGCTTGTAAACAGTGTTTGATCTGTACATATTTCTCTCCTGATTCAGACGAGACAACTTTTTCATTGGCGGAATCATTATTATGGATTGTGGACTTGTGTTTTTGAACTATTCCATTTAAAGCTGCAGTAGCAAAATAAATAAACAGAGCCTTTAAGAGTTCAAATTCTCAGAAATGATGCACAAAGAATATCCTTCCGTTTGCACGTCATTGCAAGAGTACCTTATTTTTGCCGTGTGTGAGTGATGGGCATGTGATCACACCGACTCACTGATCCTCTCTTCTCTCCACAGCGTCTTTAAGCAGCCTATTGATCACCCCGTTTCCATCACCGGGCTCCTCTCTCACCAGCAGCTGTGCTAGTAGCTACCAGCGACGCTGGTTACGCAGCCAAACCACCAGCCTGGAGAACGGCGTCTTCCCTCGATGGTGCGATTGCAACACACTCATGCACACACTGTGTCCACAGCTAGCATTGGGCGATAGGACCATTTAAATGACGATATAGGAGAAATTTTACTTCACCTTAATATGTCACAGTAGATATATTTGCCTGAAATAAGGTTGTTACAATAGCAAAATATTAAATACAATTGTAATTGCATGATTCATGACGCCAATTTTGATATCACAGCTAAACAAATACAATAGAACAATGATACAAATGGTTTAATCTATCAGAAATAAGAACTACTACAGAAACTGAATAAAAAATGTCAAAATAAAACTGCATAGTTCTCACTGTATAAATGAAATATACGATTTTACAAGAGATTCAGTCAAAAGCAGCGAGTGATTTTCTCTTGTCTTTCAATGTTTGATGAATATTAATGACACAAACTGATGTACAATTTGATTGTTCGCTTGTCTCCCAACTGTTTACATTCATTTAACAGACATAACTGACTGATGATCAATTTGACATTTTTGTGCATTTTTGACTGAAAAAGATTTCATTACTCGGACGCTGTGTGAGCGGCTGCTTTATGGGCGCTCTCAGACTCAGCATGAGTACAGAGAAGGTCTCTTTCACATCTCGTTGCGTTTGAATAGTTTTCAATCACTGGCTAGGCTTAAAAATGCATGCAAATGTAAACTGATTGTGCAACAATTGTATGATTATGCAACATTGCATAAAATTGCATCGTTAAGTGTAGCCGAGACATTTCTATCAGTATATCACCTACTTCTATAATTACAGCAGATTTTTCTTTCATCAGGACCTTCACTTAACACATGCAAACTAGAGAGAAATTCAGAAATGACAAACAGTAGTGAGGACTCAGTGCGTATAAATGTCAGTGTGAGACTCTTTTCAGCCGCTCACATTTCCCTGTCTAATCCAGTGGTGTGGTTGCGTTCTAGGTCTGTGGAGGAGAGCTTCAAAATGTCTGATGAGAACAGCGGGCCGAGTTTGGGTGTTGCCAGGAAGAAGAAGATCGCTATTGGTGTCATCTTCCTGCTCTCGCCCAACGACGAAGAAAACGCCAAGTTCCAGGACTTTTTCTTCTCTCACTTTCCTCTCTTTGAGAGTCACATGAACAAACTCAAAAGTGCCATTGAGCAGGTTAGACATGATTTGTGTTTTTGTGGTTTGCCGTCTCCCTGCGTCATCTGTTGCGTCTCTCTTACAGCGTGTGTTTGTGGCTCTCTGTTTGTTTGAAGGCTATGATACTGAGCCGCAGGTCAGCTGATGCCAGCCAGAGAGCTTTGGCTTACAGTCGCATGGTGGATGGCCTCAATGAGTTTAGGTGAGTTTGTGGTGACACGTCTGTGGACGCTGCTCACCAGGTGTTTTGTTATTTGCATCCTCTAAAAGTCCAGCCAAGGTGTACTGGACACTTAATCCACTCATGTGACATGAGACACACGACACTGATCTGAGGGCGCTTTCACATGCGATGACTTTGTGTCCAATCTTAATGAACGCCTCTGGAGGCATTGCTGGAAGTTTCCTGCTGCTGCACTGAGCACGGTGATCTTTGACACGATTCACACGATAACTCTCGAATCATGTTCAGGTCAACCAGAAGCGTAATGCATTCAAAGAAATAAAAACAAAAATTAACCTGTCAATCATACTAGAGATGTCACATTTTTTCAATTCTGTCAATTGTCATTATGAAAAGGCATTGTTTTCATGCTTCCTATGATCTAAGAGTAATAAGCCTTGTTCAGACTGTCAGTCCAAACACTGTGCATTTTTTGCATATCCTACTGAAATCTGGTTTAAATTAGTTACTGTCCACACTATGTATCGCAACTGTTCGGATCTGATTTGTGTGTCCTGTGGTGCTCTTTCGTTTTACTGAATCCAATCTGAGCAGTCAGACTGAAAATGATTTCCAGGAATGTGATTTGAATAGGATTTCAAAACTCATATTAAAAATCTGATTTTATGTGATGTATTTATTTATTTTTTTGCCTTTCACACTGGTTAAATATGATCGGATATGCACAAAAATCGGATCTGGACTTAGTCTGAACAAGACTATATTGACTTCAACTATATTTGTATGTTGATTCTCCTAAAAGACAAACATTGTATCCCTGCGGCGCCATCAGAACATTGATCTGTTAGTTTGACCGAACTGTTCAAAAGCTGCAGAAATGAAAAATTTTTGTTGTAACAATCAGTTAATTGATTAACCATGAGGAGTTTCTCATTTATTAGCATCAGCTAATAAATAAATAGAAATGGAAAATCATGTGCACATCTTGTTTTTTCACCATTTAAACTTAGTTCTATTTAGTATAAGCTTTAAACTGACTATTAATTTATTATTGTTAAATAATAATGCTTATAAATAGGAGCAGAATTATTAATAGTATTGAAAAGAGCATATAACATCTTGCAAAGGAACTGAGCAGAAGGCCGTGTGAGCTTGTGCTTCAGTCCTGGTCTGTGTAAAATAAACACGGTCTGTGCTTCAGAGGTAATCCACTATGCACCCTCTCATACTTCCAAGTCATATGTTTGTTGGTCCGCGGCCAGAGCAACCTGACCCCGGTGCCACAGAAACCTTATCTCCCTCACACACTGTCAGGACAGACCAGAATAGTCAATAATGTGCAAGTGAACAGACAAACAAATATTTCAGATTTCCCACCTCCAGCGGGATAATAATACACCTTGGCATTCTTCCTCGGGGTTGTGAAGTCAGAGATCTGAAATGATGAAGCTGTACATCAGTGTGTGATGTTTTGATTGTGAAAATCAGTTGGTCAACAATCAGCTGTTCACATTTTAATTAAGACGGGGATCAAATTTAATCAAGGTGTAAAATACAGTAGGAATAGACTTTACTCGATCTAAATTTAATATAGTGCTCTTTTACATGCAGCAGTATAACAACAAAAAACTTTTTGTGTAGTGTCACAAACGGATCCTTAACTAATTAATTGGACCATTTTTTTGCTTGTTTAGTTCTGTTAAATCTTCTAGTATACCAATGACATTTATCAACATTTTAATATTTGTAATATATAGTAAGACTTTATAACACTTAAAGGCGTTATATTGTGAATTCCTCTAACACCGTATTGCTTAAATAATCACCCAGGCCTGATTTTAAGTGATGAACGTTTAGCGTGTCGTGTTCTGTCAGTCCTCATTTCAGGTTCTAGGTTTGTTAAAGTAGACCTCAGAGCTTCATAACTCCTACCTAATCCAGTGCTAAAACAGTTCTGTCTGTCTGTTAGCTGCTGTTGCATGAGGCTTTTTATAGGTCACTACACACCAACTTCAGTACTGGGAAGTATAGTACGTCTTGGGAAGGGAGTATATTGTAGTTTTTTTCCCAAGTGTCAGGCTATTGGGAACACACTCGGGAGTTTGTGCAAACATCTGCATTTTTCCCAGTGCCTAATCAGCACGAGTATTGCTTGTAATGGTAAACAACGTTGCGCAGTTGCAGATTAGTGTTAAAGCTGCTCCTCTGATGGCATCCAGAGATTTGCTTTGCGTGTAATTAAGTGGAGAAAGCGCGCTAGTTTTGCAGAAGCAGTCCTACTCGTGACTCTGCAGTCTTTCCTGAACTCCTACCATTTCGAGTAGCATCTGGGTGTTAAGCTCTGGACCGCGGCCAATGCTCCCGGGCTGCGTGACATTTGCAGCAGTTAAATATGCTGCAAAGGTCTTTCCCAGCTGGGGCAGCCCTGTGCAACTGAAGCGCTCTTTGTTTAAACTGTTGACAAAAGCTCTTTTGTCTTTGTGTGCGGATGCCCTGTAGGACGACCATCTGCAACCTGTACACCATGCCACGTGTGTCTGAGCCCGTCTGGCTCACCATGATGTCGGGTCCACCTGAAAAGAACCAGCTTTGTGGCCAGTTCATGAGGGAGCTGGCCCTGCTCATGGAGCAAGCCTCCAAGAACCAGTTGAGTAACGTCACACATACTCCTCAAGCCATCAAACGCCCTTGATAAGAGTGAATGTAGCCATGTTCTCACTTGCTTTGTCTGTTGTCTTTAGATTCCTCCCTGCACTTCTCACTGCGGTTCTCACTAACCATCTTGCCTGGGTTCCCACGGTCATGCCCAACGGTCAACCACCCATAAAGATCTTCCTGGAGAAGCACTCCTCACAGAGCGTGGACATGCTGGCGAAAACACATCCCTACAACCCACTTTGGGCACAGCTTGGTAAATGACGCATGCAAGAATGCAAAAATGTGTGCATTTCGCCACCTAGTGGAGTGTTGATGGAAATGACTTGCCACAGTGAGCTTTAGAGCAGGGTTCTTTCTGGAGGCCCCACAACAAATACACATTTTGGATATTTCTGGTCTCTACTATTGAGCTGATAAGCAGGTGTGCCTCTAGGAACAAGGTTGGGAAACATTGCATTTGAACAGGAGTCTTCAGTCCTGCTGTCTTGCAGCTTTAACCTGAATCAAACACACCTGAACCAGCTAGTCAAGGTCCTCAGGATTGCTTGAAAATCACAGGCAGGTGTGTTGAAGCAGTAGTCAGGGCACAGTCTTAATCGCTAAATCCCTGGAACATCCACTCCCTAAAAATCCCACAATGCACCACAAGAAACAGGGAGCATCGATGCTCACGACACTTAAAAAAATATATAAAGGTTCTTTATTGGCATCTATATGGTTCCATGAAGAACCTTTAAAGCAGTGGATCCCAACCTGGGAGTCGTGACCCCCACTAGGGGTCGCTGAAGATTTGCAAGGGTCGCTGAGCTCTTTGCAGTTTGAGGGTTACAAATAGAAACGGTTGCAGTTTGAACAACCTAGGCCTAGGATTGGTTTTGTGTGAAACTACGGCAGAAGACTGGATTTATGGATTTACTGGATGAATGGATTTACAGAGGAAA
The DNA here is from genome assembly GCF_001515625.1 of Sinocyclocheilus rhinocerous. NCBI lineage: Eukaryota > Metazoa > Chordata > Actinopteri > Cypriniformes > Cyprinidae > Sinocyclocheilus > Sinocyclocheilus rhinocerous. Next base: position 430,993 of record NW_015632469.1, read on the forward strand.
ATAATATAAATTTAAAGTATGAATTAATCTCTGAAGGGAACCAAGGGAGACCGGACTAATCCTGCCATTATATCAGACATACAGCACAAACGACACCCTCTTATTTCCAGTGTTGGGTAGATTACTTAAAATTGTAGTCTGTTACTGTTTACATAGTACATGATGAAATTTGTAGTTAGTAATGTAATCTAGGTTACTCATTTTAGGTCATGTATTCTAACTACTTTTTAGATTACTTTTTACATAACTTGTTTTAAACTTACCATTAAATGTACCATTTTTATATAAAAAAAAGCAAAGAAAAAGAAAATATATTCCATTATTTGATATCAACAAAATGAAGTGCATTAAACATTTGCATTACACCAGCGTTTCCCAAACTGGAGTTAATGTAAGAACTGCAGTTCAAACTCTATAAAAAAAGACAAATTAGAGGGAATCAGAAAATTCTGAATATTTTACTGCCATTTTATGAATAATATGTAAATTAAGTAACTGTAATCTGATTATGAGCATTTTAAAATGTAATGTAATCACTTTTTTATAATCTGATTACATGTAATCCATTACTACCCAGCACTGCTTATTTGTTTCCTAGCAAATGTGTAAGAATTGGTTTGGTTAATAATGTTGTTATTGTTGCAGGTGACCTGTACGGGGCAATCGGCTCACCTGTGCGTCTGTCCCGTACGGTGGTGGTTGGCAGACGACAGGAGCTGGTGCAGCGTCTTCTCTATGTGCTGACCTACTTCATCCGCTGCTCGGAGTTACTGGAGACACACCTGCTGGAGAGCGCCGAGGACGAGGCCATCGTGATGCCCGGCTCGCTCATCACCACGTCGCTGCGCCGCGGAGAGGTGGAGGAGTCCGACTACGTGCTGGTTACCGTGCACAAGCCGAGCCAAGACTACCTGTCCCAGAGTGCAGAGGGAGAGGACGTCTACCCGTCTGATGACAACAGCTTACAGGGCAGCACATACATGGACACAGAAGCCCCAGACGAGCACAAGCGTCCGCATCCCGCCACACCGGAGGCAGACCCTATCAGTGACGCGCCTGTCTGCAGAGAAGCAGGGAGCCCACGGCTCGAGACTCGACTGGAAACCGTGGTGAAAGTCGGCGCCAACTCCCCGTGCGAGAGAAGACCCTCGTTCGAGATTCAAGGGGATGTGCGGCCCGAGGTGGAGTCTGGTGGCGTGCCCATCAGGATCTTCCATTCATCAGATATCCTGCTAGACAAGAAGCCCCCTGACAAGAGCTTTGATAACGCCAGGAACGAGCCCTCTGCTAAAGTCACATTCCTCATCGGAGACTCGATGTCTCCTGAATCTGACATGGAGAGTCGACAACAAAAGGTGGAGGAGGAGATCAAGAAACACAAGAAGCTTCTCAAAGACAACCAGCAGAAGCAGTGTAACGGCGAGGCTAAACTCCAAGTGGACCAAATCAAGACCAACGATAGCAAGACTAGAACTAGAAAGACGTCTCAGTGGTGTCCGAAAGTGCAAGGCGACTGCATGGACATGTTTGACGAGTATTTCAGCGATGACAATCCCGTGGAGACGAGGACTATTGATGATGTCTACCAAACGGAGATGAAAGGCGCAGGAAACAATTCCCCACGGTTGGACAATGGTGGGTGTGAGTGCGACGCAGGAGAAACCTGCTGTAAAACCTGCTGTTCTGCCGAGCAGGACAAGGGCATCGAGATGTCGCTGAGTGTCCCTTCACAAGGCACCGTTGGGGAGAAAAAGAAAGCAGTCCCGCTGAACGACTGGGAGATCCCACGCAATGAGAGCTCGGACAGCGCGCTGGGGGACAGCGAGAGCGAGGACACCGGACAGGAGCTGCCCAGGCAAGAGCCCAATGGGCTGTTCTATGCTGAAGAGCAGGCCGACTGGCAGGATGAGCTCGAGGTGCCTTTACCCGGGTGAGCGGAGATCGTTATCAGAACCATCTGTTTTGTTTGGCTTGTGGGCTGTGCTTGGGCTGGGTGCTTTATCTATCTATATATTTTGTATAAACAATATGGAATGAGACAATACTGTATATATCGATATACATTTACATTGTTTTCATTTGTAAGTCGCTTTGGATAAAAGCATCTGCTAAATGACAATGGTTTAGGTATTTTTTTTAAAATTATGTAATAAATAAGAAAACAGAATACAAAAATAACAGAGCAAGCTAGTGTTAGAGGCTTTTTTTTTTGCTTTTTGTTAATTGTATAATCAATAAACGAAAACAAATAGATAGAATACAAAAAGAATAGAGAAGCTAGTGTTAGTTTTTCTTATTTTTAAAATAAAACAAGCAGTTAGTAAATGAATAGTGCAAGTCTAAAAGGGGCAAAAACAATTTTTTTTAAAGAATAGAATTAGAATAGAGAGTGCTAGAGTTAGAGGGTCAAATAAAGATGGAAGAGATGTGTTTTTAGCCGATTCTTGAAGATGGTTAAGGACCGATAGGGGTAAATATGACTGCACGTTATCTCTAGCATTCTGCCCGCTTCAAATCAGACACAGAGATGAAATAGTGTGGTAAGATCACGTTTATTTGAATGAATTATAGCATTTATTTTAATTAATTATAGATCGAGAGAGAGTAAGAGAGAGATGAGTGTGTGCGTTTCCTGTGTGCTGCGTCTGCGTGTCTCTCTCTACAAACAATTAATTACTTCAAAAACTGTGATTTTACCACCTCGTTGCTGAGGAATATAAAATAGCGATCTAGTATCAAGGCTGTTTTATTAATAAAAATCGTGGGGAAGCGTTGACAACAAGTTTATTTGTGTGCGATCTCCAACTCTCTCTCTCTCTCTCTCTCTCTCTCTCTCTCTCTGTGTGTGTGCGCGAGTGATGTGTGTGGGTTAGTGAGCATCAATTAAAGCAGTGCATTAATATAGAACGGTGATTAAACTGACTTGGAACTACCTGTGCATTAAACGGTTTTACTTCATACCTGCTAACCAATCAGAATCCAGTATTCAGACAGACCATGGAATAACGATATATATACCATATATTGCAATTCAGCTACTAAAATACAACTATTTTTTGGCCACATCACCCAGCCCTAGTCTGTACCTTATAAATGTTGCTAATAAACCAGGTTATGTGTTTTCTAGGGCGAAGCTGGTGGAGAACTACTCTAAACCAAGCATTGCCAACTTTGGGAGGTCGCTCTTCGGAGGATACTGTCCTACGTACGTCCCAGACTTTGTTCTGCACGGAGCCCCCAATGATGAGAAACTGAGGCAGAACCTCGTGTCGGATCTGGCCCATGCTGTGCAGGTAAATACCACCTCCAACAGGTCACCAAGCACCCGATGAAGGGTCTGTTGCTGATAGTTATATTTATATAAGATTATGGCTGCAACAACTAATCGATAAAATTGATAATCTTCTATAATGACAATTATTGGCAGCAAATTTGATTATCAACTAATCACATCTGTGCCATGGTTATTTTAGTTTACAAAACTAAAATGAAAACCATGGGGAAAAAAATAATTACTTGAAATAAAAGAAAATATAATTTTTTTTTTTATTTCAGCTGGTTGCCACACTGCAAAAAATGCTTTTCTTACTTCGAGTTTTTGTCTTGTTTCCAGCCAAAATATAAAAAAATTCTTAAATCAAGAAGGATTTTCTAGACAAGTACAAATTATTGTCTTGTTTTCAGAAAAAAACAAGTCAAAATTAAGTGAGTTTTTGCTTAAAACAAGACAATAATTTGTACTTGTCTAGAAAATCCTTTTTGATTTAAGAATTTTTTTATATTTTGGCTGAAAACGAGACAAAAACTCGAAGTAAGAAAAGCATTTTTTGCAGTGCAAGGCATCATTTCTCTTTTTTATTTAGTTTAAATTGTACTAAATAACTAAAACTAAAATTGAAAAACAAGAAAAAGAATTATATAGAGATTTGTTTTTCTTTTATTAAGATTTTCTAATTCGTTTTAATTTAACTTGTACTTTATAAATGGTAAGCAATCAGTTGTTTTGTGGTTCACAATGTAATGTTTATATTTTAACCCTATTTTGCCAAGTTTAATAAATAATCAATAGATTAAGCAGTTATCAACATAATTGTTAGTTACAGCCTTACATATGATCCCCAAACACTACTGTTTAATCATCACAAACTACTTTTACCTTGGGACTCCAGTGTTTCCCCTAGGTTTACGGCTTTTGGGGGGGGGGATTCCGTTTTTTTTCTGGACTCCTTTTTAATGGTTAAATTACATTTTATTAATCAAAAAGCATGTCTAATTAATTAAAATCATGAAACTGCGGGCCGCCCCCCTAAAATGATGGCAGGGGAAACACTGGACTCGTGTGAAAAAGAGTCCCATACATCCCACCTACAGCACTTGAGTGTCACTGAGTCCTAAATGAACAAAAATGTGAAAATCTTGTGTGTAAATAATGTGTAAAGTGTAAATTGGTACGAGCTGAATTGTTGTTGTGCAGCATCCTGTGCTGGATGAGCCCATCGCGGAGGCCGTCTGCATTATCGCAGACACCGATAAGTGGAGCGTGCAGGTGGCCAGCAGCCAGAGACGACCCTCCGACAAGCTGGGCAAAGAGGTGCTCGTGTCCAACCTCGTGTCCAACCTGCTCCAGTCCACCTACCAGCTCTACCGACTCAACCTGTCGCCAAACTTCGTGAGTGCTACTTTCTCACGCTGCTTCTGCTATATTTACTCAATCATCAGGACATCTGTAAGGAAACGTGAACACATTTTAGAGCTCTCACTGTTGATTATTTTTTAGGGCTGCCCCCTAATAGTCGACTAACCGTTAGTCGACCAGAACAGGCTTGGTTGACCAGAATTTTATTACTCGCTTAGTCGCAGAAAAAAAAAAATCCACTGACGAAGTCACGCAATTTGTGACGGACAGATCATTAACGGCTGGTCTATGTGGTGATACAGATGGAGGTGCCGGTGCGCTTACTTGCTCTTAAAATACTCCCTCATTTTTGCTCATACAGATAAGAGTACAACACCTTTTGAATCTGTAAAGACTCTACATTTATTTGTGTGCACTCACAATAACAACAAAACATTGCGCTTTTGTAAAATAATGAAAGCAGTCAGGATGCGCTTTCTGCCGTCTCGGTCTCTGTGAATTTGAGCGCGAAACTCCGTGTATATTTGCCTTACAGATATGAAAACATATATATATATATATATAGAGAGAGAGAGAGAGAGCGAAATGTCTACTTTTAAATAAACCAATTCATATGGAAAACAAATATTCTCCGATTATGTAATCCATATGAAACATGCATACAGGCGCATCCACTACCGCGGAGATGACGAGTCGGTGTCACATCTCTTAAGCCGAAAAAAAGTAAGCACTAGTTTATCAATAAATTATTAAAATGTTAGTGCAGCCTCCTTACTGTTTTTCCCTGACACATTCACTATCATTACTTCTGCCGGTGTGCTGTGGCAAGCTTTATGCGTGTGCTTGAGCGCTTATTAGGCTATGTAGGCAATTAAAGGCTCAGTATTATGATTTAAGTGGTTTATTAATAAACATGTGATTAGTTGACTAATGCTTCAAATGAACGACTACTAGTCAACCAGACAAATCTTAAGTCGAGGGCAGCCCTATTATTTTTGTAAGCAATCGATTATTTTAAAAATTAATCAAGTAATTAGATATTATTTTTGAATAATTGGATCAATAAAGTATCAAAAGCAAGTAATCTTATGGTTTACTGTTAGGACAGTAATGTGACAGTTAGAATGCGTCTTTGCATCTAAAAACGCGAGTCACAGCGCTCACAAATGGTTTTTTAAAAAAGTGCAGCACAGAATGCCTGCTCCACCTTGTTGCCGTCAAATAAAACAGTTGCTTTGCCAACTTGCTACTGTAAACAAAAGCTCGCAACGCTTACCCCGCCTCTGGGCTCTTCTGATTTTTCCACTGTTTTGGAACTGGATTTGATGAGCGGCGCTGCATGTGAAAGTTGAAATTCTTTTTACTTGACACGGTGTCTTAAAAACGTGGTGCTCATGCAAGATTCTGCAATGCGCAACGCTCATAGATGTTTGTGTAGCACGTCTACATAGAAAGACAATGGAAAAGTAGAGCATTCGAATGGAAAAAAACGTGTTCTTTGTGAACGGCCCCCAAAAATGCATAGCTTCATTCATGCATCTTTGATACACATGCTACAGCAACTAATTTCAAACACATGGACATCAAAACATGAAAACTCGAAGCTGGGCTTTGGACGTTTATTGTGAAATGGGCAGGTTGAAACTGAGCTCTGCAGGAGCAGGATTGAAGTCAGTGCTGTATGTTGGCTAGGGTTGTGACGGTGAGGAAATTTTCCCACCGGTTAATCGACGTGTGACAACACCGGTAATACCGGTATCACCGCGGGGGCGGGGCGTTCCCTCTTTTCCTCGCTTTCCTTCACTTTTAAATAGCTTGTAAAAGCGGCGTGCGCATTTTACTTTCTCTTTCAAATAGCGGCAATTCGGAATAAAGCAATTGTTCATTTTTAATTCGTTTGAATTTTCCCTCTTTTCCTCACTTTCCTTCGCTTTTAAAAGCGCCGTGCACTGGGCATGGTTTTAGGGTAAGAATTCATGTGTCTTTCTACAAGTTGTAATTAGTGGTCGACAGATATTTGGCTTTTTTTTTTTTTATTATAGGCATTGGCCAAGAAGTTTTTTCTCTTTGGCCATTATGTTGGACTTTTATTATGACAGCACACTAATGAGAACACTAGGGCCAGAGTGCACGAAGATCCCATTATTTTACTGTCTCTGTTTAACAGTTTGACTGACTGATGAATTATTACACAGAACTTTATACAAAGTAAGTGGTATATGGAAAAAGTGTATGGAGTTTGCTTTTTATTACAATACTTTCTCATCTACCGTCAGCATTCAGCAAATACACATTTCATTTAAACAAGTCTTTGAATATCTAATAAACGTTTAATTTCACCAGTCTTGCAAACTTTATGGAATTCAGCTGTGAGATCATCTGAAGTGTGAATAAAAAGGACTGAACTCCGTGTTTAACAGTCGGTCTGTGAGAAATAAACACAGGCAGGAGAGTTCAGCTGTCACTCATTTTTTAATTATATAAATATTATGTAAAAATACATTTAATTTCAGTAATTGTTTTACATGTTTTTACTGTTTTTAAATTAATAAATAGTGTGATAGCATATAAATCGGCCACCCTGAAAAGGTCCACACTGAGTTTGCGTTTTTTTCGTATTCGTCATTCTAAAAATTTGTCACGCATAGAAACCTTGCACACTGAGTCCGATGCGTATTAGCACCTGCAGGATAAACCGTTGTGAAAAAAATTCACAAAACAATACAAAACGGAGTCTTCAAGCAGTGAGGATGATTTTGTTCTTCTCTCTCTTCTTAAAAAGAAAAAATGAGAGGAAATATTGGGTGCATCCAATCCTGAGATTGCGCAGAGAGAGTTTCCACCTCCTTACCAAGGAGCTTCAGGATTATCCACAGCGATTCAAAGTTTACTTCAGGATGTCAGTGGCTCAGTTTGATGCTTTGCTAGCGATACTGGAGCCACATATTAAAAAGAAGACCACCAATTTGCTGTGTGCTGTTGAAGTGGATCAAGCGGATATTGGCGTTCACTTGTACGGTGGATCTGAATTGTCAAAACACCTCTGAAAACGCTTGCTACGGAATGCAGAAAATGTAAATATTTTTATGAAAATTTGGGATGAGAATTTCGGACTCTGTGTGCAAGGACCTTAAAGGGTTAGTTCACCCAAAAATGAAAATTCTGTCATTAATTACTCACCCTCGTGTTGTTCGAAACCCGTAAGACCTTCGTTCATCTTCGGAACACAATTTAAGATATTTTTGATGAAATCCGAGAGCTCTCTGACCCTCCCATAGACAGCAAATCAGCATAGGCCATCAAAAAAAGATCCATATCGGTTGACCACTAGTTGTGATGCATTCTGTTTTTTTAACAATCTGATCTGGTTTATCCCCACAGGATCGAGTCTAACGATCTGCCCCTGCTAGCGGCCATAGCGAGCACACACTCACCGTACGTGGCCCAGATTCTGCTGTAGGCCACATGGAGAGCGAGAGAGACTCCATTCCCCCGCCGGCAGACAGGTCGGGTCCGCCAGGTTCGGTACGGCCAGACGGGGCCCCTCAAGGCCCCTGAGACTCCTGGAGCAGCTGACCGTTGAGTTGGCGCTCGTTGGGAACCATCTCAGGGTGAGCAGACTGCAGGACAGACGCTCTGCCATTAGATGGCGGTCGAAACCCAGAGGTTCCCTGAAAGTGACCTGGGAATATCACTTTTTAACAGTGGACACATGGAGTGCATTTTATAATTCCATAAACCACATTTTTTTTTGTTTTGTTCCTTTACACAACATAAGAATGTAAAAGCCAAAGAAGAAATCGAAGCAGCCCTTGCGTGCATCAAGAACAAATACTGAAGCTGTTCATGGCACCTTCTTCAAATCAACGTAGGAAGCAAAGACTGAGTTATAAAATCAGTTTTATGATTTTAAATGAATATATCATGGACTGTTCTTAATCGATTGTGGCAGTGAGTGATCATGTAATATTCCTTTCTTTGTGTTTACAAGTCGTGTCCAGTTGAAATGAGCTCTACCTCAAACCTTCAGTATCACACACACACACACATTTAACATGCTAAATTAAACATTTGAGGTAAAGTTTTCATTTTTGGTTTTCAGTCACCCAATAAAGATGAAACCATGCTACGATTTCCCATGAAAGAGCTCTGAGGATTCAGTTTTTATCATTTTTTTGGGCAGCGTCACTTTAGCTGTAACAGAAGTGTTTACCTGTCCTGTGGAAATTATTAAGATATGTATTTTTATTTGAATAGTCATTTAGACAACATTCTGTGTGCATGCGATTTTTAAAAAAGGGAATAATTTGGTCAAGAGAATGAGATGGTCACCAATCACTACATTGGGATTTGTGCCGGACCCTTTTTTAATTCAACAATCATCTTGTATTTTCAGGATTGAAATGCTGAAATTTTTTAATGTGTCTTTTTAGCTTGCAGACAGATTTTTTACTGATGGAATAACCGAGAAATGGATGAAAAATGAACATGCAATGATTCAATCAGTTAATGACTTACAAAAGATGTTTATGAATGGTTGGCTTACTTTGTCTTTGGGTCAAACCATACATCTTAATCTTAGTCTTAATCGACAAAAAAAAGAAAGAAAAAACAAACAAACCACTGGCCTTGCAAGGTGTTGCAGGTTATTTTAGCTGGTTAAAACATGTAGGAGTTGCTTCGGTGGGAAACATTTTGTATTTAAAATAAAAAAAAATCTATCTATTTGCCTCCAGAATGTGTATTTATATCTAATTATTTCTTTATACAGAAAAGCATTTAATTTATTTACTTTGCATGTATTGGTAAATGTTAGCTGTATATACTGCATAGATTTTCTTGATGTATTTGTACATAAAGCCTCTCTTTTTGACCTTATCTTTGTTTCCCATTTTTTTGGGGAATACTGTGCAATAAATATGCCAACATTACAATTATATATGTTGTTGATTGTTACTTTGTACAGCAGCTGTGTCATTATCTCTCTGTCCGTCTGTGCGTGTTCATCTATAGTAGGGTCTGAATGTGTGGTGTAAAATGGAAAAACACAATCTAGATTACGTTAAATTGGGGACACTGAGCATATGAACTCTTTGTAAAGGTCAGATTTAATTTTCTTTCTCAACTTCTAATCATCATGATTTCCAAAATCAAGATTGTTTTACCATCACATACACTGCTGTTCAAAAGTTTGGGATCAGAAAGATTTTTAATATTTATTAAAGAAATCTCTTTTTCTCACCAAGACTGCATTTATTTTACCAAAAAATACAGAAAAACTTCGAAAAATGAATTTAAAATAATGTTTTTCTATTTAAACATCAAAATATAATTTATGCTGTAATGCAAAGCTGAATTTTCTATTTTTAAAAAATTTGTATTTTAAATAAATGCTGTTCTTTTTAACGTTTTATTCATCAAAGAATCCTGAAAAAAAGGGTTATAAAAATATCACAGGTTATAAAAAATGTTAATATAAAACATAAATTAGCATATTAGAATGATTTCTGAAGGATCATGTGACACTGAACACTGGAGTAATCTACAGTAGTAATGATGCAGAAAATTCAGCTTTGCATCACAGGAATAAATTATATTTTAAAGTATATTAAAATAGAAAACCATTATTTTAAATTGTAATATTTCAAAATATTAGTTTTTTCTGTATTTTTGATCAAATAAATGCAGCCTTGAAGAGCATGAAGTGTACAACATCCACACTTCTCTTTGTGGTTAAGTGTTTAAAGTGAAATAAACATTATTATAGAAGCTTTAAAATGATAAATGATGAAATGTGCAGGTTACGTTTAGAGTGTAAGTTGATATGGCTAAGTACATAACCTGAACATTAGCTCAGTTTTTGGAACTGAAAGTGGAGGTTTTCTTATATGTGAACTTACAGAGTAAGTTGCTAAAACATGCTTTCTGAAATACTTCCCAGGTTCACATCGCTCAGTGATCAGTGTAGTTTAGTATGCACTGGCTTCAGTGATCAGTGTAGTTTAGCATGCACTGATTTCTTAGTGATCAGTGTAGTTTAGTACGCACTGGTTTTGCGTCCCTCATTGATCACGGTAGTTTAGTACTCACTGGTCTCACATCTGTCTGATCAGTGTAGTTTAGAACGCACTGGTCTCACATGTGTCTGATCAGTGTAGTTTAGAACGCACTGGTCTCACATGTGTCTGATCAGTGTAGTTTAGAACGCACTGGTCTCACATGTGTCTGATCAGTGTAGTTTAGAACGCACTGGTCTCACATGTGTCTGATCAGTGTAGTTTAGAACGCACTGGTCTCACATGTGTCTGATCAGTGTAGTTTAGAACGCACTGGTCTCACATGTGTCTGATCAGTGTAGTTTAGAACGCACTGGTCTCACATGTGTCTGATCAGTGTAGTTTAGAACGCACTGGTCTCACATGTGTCTGATCAGTGTAGTTTAGAACGCACTGGTCTCACATGTGTCTGATCAGTGTAGTTTAGAACGCACTGGTCTCACATGTGTCTGATCAGTGTAGTTTAGAACGCACTGGTCTCACATGTGTCTGATCAGTGTAGTTTAGAACGCACTGGTCTCACATGTGTCTGATCAGTGTAGTTTAGAACGCACTGGTCTCACATGTGTCTGATCAGTGTAGTTTAGAACGCACTGGTCTCACATGTGTCTGATCAGTGTAGTTTAGAACGCACTGGTCTCACATGTGTCTGATCAGTGTAGTTTAGAACGCACTGGTCTCACATGTGTCTGATCAGTGTAGTTTAGAACGCACTGGTCTCACATGTGTCTGATCAGTGTAGTTTAGAACGCACTGGTCTCACATGTGTCTGATCAGTGTAGTTTAGAACGCACTGGTCTCACATGTGTCTGATCAGTGTAGTTTAGAACGCACTGGTCTCACATGTGTCTGATCAGTGTAGTTTAGAACGCACTGGTCTCACATGTGTCTGATCAGTGTAGTTTAGAACGCACTGGTCTCACATGTGTCTGATCAGTGTAGTTTAGAACGCACTGGTCTCACATGTGTCTGATCAGTGTAGTTTAGAACGCACTGGTCTCACATGTGTCTGATCAGTGTAGTTTAGAACGCACTGGTCTCACATGTGTCTGATCAGTGTAGTTTAGAACGCACTGGTCTCACATGTGTCTGATCAGTGTAGTTTAGAACGCACTGGTCTCACATGTGTCTGATCAGTGTAGTTTAGAACGCACTGGTCTCACATGTGTCTGATCAGTGTAGTTTAGAACGCACTGGTCTCACATGTGTCTGATCAGTGTAGTTTAGAACGCACTGGTCTCACATGTGTCTGATCAGTGTAGTTTAGAACGCACTGGTCTCACATGTGTCTGATCAGTGTAGTTTAGAACGCACTGGTCTCACATGTGTCTGATCAGTGTAGTTTAGAACGCACTGGTCTCACATGTGTCTGATCAGTGTAGTTTAGAACGCACTGGTCTCACATGTGTCTGATCAGTGTAGTTTAGAACGCACTGGTCTCACATGTGTCTGATCAGTGTAGTTTAGAACGCACTGGTCTCACATGTGTCTGATCAGTGTAGTTTAGAACGCACTGGTCTCACATGTGTCTGATCAGTGTAGTTTAGAACGCACTGGTCTCACATGTGTCTGATCAGTGTAGTTTAGAACGCACTGGTCTCACATGTGTCTGATCAGTGTAGTTTAGAACGCACTGGTCTCACATGTGTCTGATCAGTGTAGTTTAGAACGCACTGGTCTCACATGTGTCTGATCAGTGTAGTTTAGAACGCACTGGTCTCACATGTGTCTGATCAGTGTAGTTTAGAACGCACTGGTCTCACATGTGTCTGATCAGTGTAGTTTAGAACGCACTGGTCTCACATGTGTCTGATCAGTGTAGTTTAGAACGCACTGGTCTCACATGTGTCTGATCAGTGTAGTTTAGAACGCACTGGTCTCACATGTGTCTGATCAGTGTAGTTTAGAACGCACTGGTCTCACATGTGTCTGATCAGTGTAGTTTAGAACGCACTGGTCTCACATGTGTCTGATCAGTGTAGTTTAGAACGCACTGGTCTCACATGTGTCTGATCAGTGTAGTTTAGAACGCACTGGTCTCACATGTGTCTGATCAGTGTAGTTTAGAACGCACTGGTCTCACATGTGTCTGATCAGTGTAGTTTAGAACGCACTGGTCTCACATGTGTCTGATCAGTGTAGTTTAGAACGCACTGGTCTCACATGTGTCTGATCAGTGTAGTTTAGAACGCACTGGTCTCACATGTGTCTGATCAGTGTAGTTTAGAACGCACTGGTCTCACATGTGTCTGATCAGTGTAGTTTAGAACGCACTGGTCTCACATGTGTCTGATCAGTGTAGTTTAGAACGCACTGGTCTCACATGTGTCTGATCAGTGTAGTTTAGAACGCACTGGTCTCACATGTGTCTGATCAGTGTAGTTTAGAACGCACTGGTCTCACATGTGTCTGATCAGTGTAGTTTAGAACGCACTGGTCTCACATGTGTCTGATCAGTGTAGTTTAGAACGCACTGGTCTCACATGTGTCTGATCAGTGTAGTTTAGAACGCACTGGTCTCACATGTGTCTGATCAGTGTAGTTTAGAACGCACTGGTCTCACATGTGTCTGATCAGTGTAGTTTAGAACGCACTGGTCTCACATGTGTCTGATCAGTGTAGTTTAGAACGCACTGGTCTCACATGTGTCTGATCAGTGTAGTTTAGAACGCACTGGTCTCACATGTGTCTGATCAGTGTAGTTTAGAACGCACTGGTCTCACATCTGTCTGATCAGTGTAGTTTAGTACGCACTGGTCTCCAGTAGCAGCAGCAGCAGCAGCTCGTCATGTGAATGTTGTTGAGGCGGCTCGGGGATGAACTGCAGTCATGGGCTGTTGCTGGATGCTTCTGCTCGGAGGATCTTATGAACCTCCGATTATTTATGATGTTTTACCGTCACGAATGGAGAAATTTCCCAGAAATGAAGGATTGTTTTTTGTCAACTTTGGCTATTTCTGATTCGCGCCTCCCTTCAACAGCACTTTCATCAGCGACTTCACTTCACTTCACATGCTAACTGAAGCTAACTCAAATCAGCGCCAGATTCCCCGGACTCTGCAAGAGATTCATGATGTCATTATTTATTTTATTTCATTTCACTTTTATATTTTACTTCATTTTATCGACACACGTGAATATATGAAGTTTTTATATCCCGAAATCAGAGAGTTTAATATGAATTCCTCAGTGGATTTATCGCTGAAGAAAGCGCTGAAAACTCCTCCGACACGACGAACTGCTGAGGTAAAAACACTCACAGAAATACCTTTTCACTACAGATATGACTAAAATAACCACGTTAGAATGTCTATAACTGGCGCTAAACTGAAATATCAGCACAATGAAGCTTATTAGTTTCGATTCAGGACTCATTAAGTAGATCGTTGCCAGATTCATGAACTAACGTTAAGTTACGTTACTCGTGCTCGATGTTTGACCTTATATATTTGACTGTAGTTGTTTTATTGATTTGTTTGGGTTCTCTAAGTGATGTTTTTTTTTTAAAAATTATGAGGTTATGTAGTACAATGACAGATGTTCAGCTGCTCCACAGACTGATTCTCAGTGAAGTAAAACTGCAGTTATTGATCAGTAAACATTAGCTCAAAGTTTGAACATTTGAAAGAAGTTCCGTGTTTCAAGTGTCTCAAAGTGTCTCAAGTCATTTATTAATGACAGAAATCAACGAAACTTTACTGCATTCCAGCGGTGCAGCCGCGGGCTGTGTCTCAAATCCTAGTGAGCTGACTACCTAGACATCGACTAGCATTTCTGGGCCTTTCGGTCTAAACAAACCTAACGTTACTCAAATAGTGTGCATTGTGAGGTGATTCACACATCTGGACCAAAGCTGAAGAAAACAGCTGAGCAACACTACACAGACTAGTTTAGACTTTCACATTGAAATGTAACGTTAGGTGGCTTTTAAGAAAACAGTAGCATTAGCTTTTTGCCTGCTTGATTAAATTAAAAAAAAAAATTATTTGCAGAGTAAGTCTGGGTCATGGTATTAAAAGCATGTTGTAAGTTTGGCCTAAGACAGCTCAATATCAGTTCAAAGTGCAAAGGTTTGTTTTATTACAGAGCTCAACAATAAGATTTATTTTCAACCAGCCAATAATTGAGATGTTCACTTGCCCTGCCAAAATGATGACAGGGTTTCTGTGGGTCCTAAAAAAGTCTTAATTTGCCCTTCCACAAATCCAGGCCTTAAAAGGTCTTCAATCAGAGCAGAAAGTCTTAAATTAATTAAGTCATGGCATTAAATGTTGCATGCACTGCAATAAATGAATATCATCCAAGATTTCTTTCTTATGTCATTTTGCTTCTCAAGTAAATGTATCTTGATTTAAGAATCTTAACTGATGAAAAACAACACATTTTTGCAGTGTAATCAGAAGGTAGAGTAAAAGTTATTTCCATATTCTAGTCGTTGGGATCAGAGCTATTCAAGCCTAAAGCTATTTCTTTTAGTAAGATGGCTTAAAAAGTAATGGAGATCTGTTGGAAGTTGTATTTTCAAACTTTGAAGTGTTGCTAATACAACTCATTGTGTACGCTATAGAAATGTCCATTTAGAGACTATTGACGTATTGTGTTCCCTTCAGTTCATTCCTTAAATGTCTTGGTCTTAAATTTACCTTCATAAAACATTTTTGTGAATTAAAATAGTTGTTTTTGATTACAGAAAGCTGGAAATGATCTATATTGTAACTACATAAATTTAATAAAAACGTTATCCACTTTTAAAAAAAAATATATTTTTGCTAGAAATATATTTTTTTTTAATAAAATGTTTTATTTCCAACATTTTTGTGAATTCAAATAATTTGTTTCTTTACAAAAATCTGGAAATTATCTATATTGCAACTACATCAATTTAATAAAATGGGTGCAAACACTGGTTTGTAGTTTTCAGCATATCCTTAATGATGTTTTCAAGGCCATCACAAGTCATTTTTGTCATTTTAACCAAAGCTCATCTGTATTAACCGGTTAGATATCATGCTCTTGGTGACATATCAGCAGGATTGCAATGACCGAATACGACAGAAAACCAACGGCTTGCGTTTACAATGCGCTAAAAGAGGTTTTTAGTGTCAATAAAAGGGCAGCTGACCCAAAACTTTGCCACCCTTGTTGTCGAGTTTGATAAAGCAGGTCACTTCCGTGCCATTTTTGGGAAGTGAGTTTAAGAAACCAAGAGAAGCTGGTTTAGGGCTGGTCGTCTGTGCTTCATTGAGAGCTTTCACAGTCTCTCATGTCTTTCTCCAGAACAGCGAGTGTGTGTTTACAGGTAGCGTACAGCGCTGCGGATGTGTGCGCTTTCTTTCCGATTGTCTTGAGTGCAGTGAAAGCTGCTGATCAGACTAACAAACACAAACTGCACCAGCTCTCATTGCTCTGATACTGAGTTTCCAGATGGGTGTGTCGAGTATTACGTAAGAGCAAAACAAATATTCCTTGTGTCAATTTCCATAGCATTATGCCGCCCGCCTCGTCCCTCAGGTTGCTTTGCCTGATGGGAGTTTGATGGTGCGCTCAGATGTGGTGAACTGCTAAAGACAGTGCAGACTCAAAACGCACGTTGTGGCACAAATAAAATTCACAAAATCCAGCAGCCAATTGCACAAAACACTTGATGGTCAGGAAATCCGTAGCGATAATTTACTCATAAGTGCTGCCTTAGCTTAAGGGTTTTTGTGCAGATATTTAGATTCAACAGAGGACCTGTAAAGTTATTGTGAGTGTGCATTTGAACCGATTTTTGCTTGTGAAAATGTTATTAGTGTGGATGGTTCACGTGGAGTCGTTCCATTCAGTTTAAAGCAAGTTTGTGTTTACGTTCAGCAGGCTCTTGTGTTTGTCCACATGTGCTGGACAGTTTTTCTCAATAATACTTTTGCACGTGTAAAATGTTTTTTAATTAATAAATAAATTACTGAGTGCACCTAATGGTGATTAAGTATATGCTTACTACAATTTGTACTCTTAGATGCCATTGGAACTTCCACTTTAATTGGTCTGGTTTACACTTTTTTCCATTAAAATTTTTCTGGACTCTGTTTTTAAATAGTATTAATTAAAAAAGCATGTCTAATTAATTGAAATCGTAACACTTATACAATTTAACAATTTATTAAAAAGTTTAACAAAAAATATTTTCTTACTTTTTTTAACGAAATGACATTTAAAACAAATTATAAATGAAAAATGTGAAAAAAACCTTTTATTATTTCTCAGACAAAATGCTGCAAATTTCTTTGTGGAATTGAAATATCATGTCAAATAAAAAAACAACAACAGTTAAATTTTAAAACAAATCCCAAATCAAATAAATTAAAGGTGGGGTAAGCGATTTTCCAAAAACGCTTTAGAAAACTTATTTGGGCCGACTAGCAAAACAAACTTGTAGCCAATCAGCAGTAAGGGGCGTGTCTACTCATGATGTGGAGGAGAGAGGGTTCAGTGCACAGGACGGACATTAGCGAGCCGAGCGACAGAAAGATAGAGGTGGCGGATAGGCTTGCCGCGATAGACGGTGCTGATGGTGATACCGGTGTTAAGCCGCAACACCGGTTAGGTCACTTGCCCACCGCGTCACCGACCCCCACCGTCGTTTTGATTTTTTATAGTAATAAAAATCATTTAGTTCAGTAAAAGAACAGACACTACAATTAAAAACTGAACGCGGCTGCTCAATGCAGCGTGCCGAACAACAGTCGCATCAGATCAGATTTCATTTCTCCAGTGAGGAGAGTGAGACGAGCAGACTGACAAGAAGAGTGAGGTGAGACAGACAAGACGATCGCGGATGATTTAGTTTCGAAACAAATAAAAGGAAAAAAGTGCATTTGAAGCAAAACCAGAATGGTCTGACTTTAGTTTTGTGAAACTATACTACATAAAATATCTGAATGAAACAAAACCAGCAAATGGACTGAGACGCAAATTCACTCTCTGCCAGCAGGTGGCGCTTATGGAACAGCAGCTATATAGTGTTTCCTTGGTTACCGCTGTAAACAATGCATGAAATTATCATTACATCATTATGCATCATTACATTACTATTAAGAGCCTATGAAATCTTTATTTTTGCTCAGATTCTGTTTTACTGTTCTCAAAGCATCATGCGTGCTTCAGTATGTGTAGTAGCCCAAACCGTGACACGTAAATTCCATGATATTCCGTGATATACGGTAAATTCCATTTTTATGACTGGATTCCATCCGCATTTTTCACATCATAATGCGATCAAAGGGCCTTAAAATTATTTCGTAGCCCGCTTTGAGAACCCCTGGTGTGAGAGACTGAACACTGTCAGTTTGTCCTCTCGCGATCGGCGGGACGCACAGAAACCCCATCAGTGCATTAGTCTTTCTGTTTGAGCGGCCCACACCCGCGGAGCTCCTGACCTCACCAAACCGGCACATGCTTTATTTTTAACTGCAACGGTGCAGAACATCACCCAACCGATCTGATCTTCTGTGTTCATTTCTGTAGCTGCAGATCCTGCTGAAGGCTTATCAGACACTTCTGCTTTACTAGGTCAGCCTTAGGGGTCTTAACCAGTTCTGCAACCAGGTGTCAACTGGTGAGCCATGCAGTCTGACAGAAAGATAACGATTTGATTTATTCATTTACTAATTGTCACCCATCCATTAAACTAAGTGATTAATGTCCATTATCCAGTGCTGAATTTCAGGACTGTTGTACATTGACACCGAATGTGATGTTTCTTATCCTGACACTTTCTCCAGCCCTTTAATAGAGTAACTAACAAATATTCAATAAATACACCTGTGAATTGAGTGCACATTTTTATTAACATTTTAGCCATTCATTTGTCCCTCGTATCATACGCAAGCAGGTTGTTGTGTGCTTGGTTATTGTTGATCCACACATTATGTGTGTGTGTGTGTGTTTCAGGCCTTTTAGCATAAGAAAACACTGAATCACTTACTGACGTGACAGAAAAGTCATGAGTCAAACTCATTCAGCTGCCTGTCATGTGACTCTGTGGGCTAATAGAGATTTCTCATATTGAGCATGGTCGAAGCTCAAGAGCTGTCAGAAAGCTAAAACGAAATAATAATTTTTTACTTAAATCTTACTGTTCGAATTTCAGTTAGAATAGATTCGCAGGTAAAAACTACTGGTTTGTTCATTAGGCTTAAGAGAGCACAAGCAACTAGAAACCAAATAAATATCTTAATAGAGAAATTAATTTCGTAGTTTCTGCATGTTCTGAAGAGTGATATTGTTTCAAATCTAACTAACAATCAATAAATACACCTGTGAATTGAGTGCACATTTTTATTAACATTTTAGCCATTCATTTGTCCCTCATATCATACGCAAGCAGGTTGTTGTGTGCTTGGTTATTGTTGATCCACACATTATGTGTGTGTGTGTGTTTCAGGCCTTTTAGCATAAGAAAACACTGAATCACTTACTGACGTGACAGAAAAGTCATGAGTCAAACTCATTCAGCTGCCTGTCATGTGACTCTGTGGGCTAATAGAGATTTCTCATATTGAGCATGGTCGAAGCTCAAGAGCTGTCAGAAAGCTAAAACGAAATAATAATTTTTTACTTAAATCTTACTGTTCGAATTTCAGTTAGAATAGATTCGCAGGTAAAAACTACTGGTTTGTTCATTAGGCTTAAGAGAGCACAAGCAACTAGAAACCAAATAAATATCTTAATAGAGAAATTAATTTCGTAGTTTCTGCATGTTCTGAAGAGTGATATTGTTTCAAATCATGAAACAGGTTTGTGTTGCCTGACTTTGATGACTCGTATCTTCAGCACAGTTTGCAGTGCAGTCTGCAATATTAATAATATTACATTTTTTTTTGTCTCTTAGAAATGCACATTTGACCATAGCTTAAGTTGACAGTAGTAGTAGCTTGAGTTAGGATGCAGATGTTTTCAGCACAGTTTTTCCTGATAGCCAAAATGAGTGTCTAATAGAGCCGGATGAATAGTCAAAATAAAACCAAAATTGCGATACAGCTTTGTGTGATTATGAAATGGCAAAGGCTGTGTCATACGTCAGACTGAGGCTGTAGACTCCATGTTGAACTACAATGCCAGTAGGTCATGTATGTCCATAAGCTGTGCTGGTAAAAGACAAAACCAACATGAGAGGACAGAGAATGAGGTCAAACCTGAAATGTTAGTTTTGCATTGTTTTGATCTCGAGGCATGCTGGGAATGTGAGCGGCTCTTTTTACAGAACTTTTTGATACATTGTGGAGTCCTTATGAACCATTCACCAGTTTCCCATTAACTACCTCATAGAAACTACCTAGAATAATCAAACTTAAAAAAAAAAACACCCCAAACATGTTATTACATTAAAGTTATAGTTTGGTTTTGCACAGAAAAAAACTGTTACAAAAGATCTCTATTTCAAATAAATGCTGTTCTTTTGAACTTTGTTCATCAAAAATCCTGAAAAAAATATTGTGTTGTGTTTTCCACAAAAAATATAAAACAGCACAATTGTTTTCAGCTTTGATAATAATCGGAGATGTTTATTGAGCAGCAAATCAGCATATTTGAATGATTTCTGAAGGATCATGTGACACTGAAGACTGGAGTAATGATGCTGAAAATTCAGCTTTGAGCACAGGAATAAATTACATTTTACAATATAATTACACAGAAAAACGGTCATTTAAATTCTAACAATATTTAACAATTTTACTGCATTTTTGATCAAATAAATGCAGCCTTAGTGAGCAGAAGAGACTTCTTTCAAAAACTTTTGAATAGTGAATATTCAGATGATGTTCTGAAGATCAGTAAAGAAGCATCAGGTCGTCTCAATATGCAAAGACTCTTATTTTGAAATGGCAGATGGTCTAAGGCAAAAGAGTTGTAAAAACTCTGAAAATCTTTTAGAGCTAATAATTTAATAAAAAAAAAAAAACGTATTACACATTAATGAATAAATCTGTATATATAAAATTATTTAATTTACAAGTGTCATGTTTTTTTTTAAATTCATGTAAGCTATAGCTTCTGATCTTTAAATCAAAACATACTCATGATTTTATGACATTGATACTGCTTTATTAATTTAGAAACACACATCTCTTAGAGATATTTATGTATTTTACTTTTATTTTGTTACAAGTAGGCCAACAGCGCCCCCCTATGTAAATAAAACGGCTTACCAGATGAGCATTAGGACCCAGGGGAGGCTGCCGCTGCTGCTACTGCACATGCTAGTGACTGTTGACTCTATCACACACTGAACGTATCATCTTGTACATGCATTCTCAAATTAAATGCAGCGATCCAAAACAGTGAATCTAATCATCATTCAGGCATAAGTTTACTTAAAGAATGACCACACTGCTGACGTGATCTAGTCGCTAGCACACCCTGAGCACATGTGAGTTAATCTTCTTATCGGCAAGACATATCAGCATAATTTTTCATATCGGGCCGATGCCGATATTTACATTTTAAGCCATTATCGGCCGATTCCGATATCGGTCCGATAATAACGTGCATCCCTACTAAAGACAGTCAGTTCCCCTCAGAGAAACATTCATATAAACTCCTACTCCAATTGTATCGCGATTTTTTTGGCATCTCAACCGATTTGAATCGTCATGTATTTGAATCGATTTTCAGCTGGCTTGCGGTTCATCGTTACATCCCTAGTACTGACACAAAGTTCAAATGATTTGCAACGGTCGCTTTGTCGCATCCAGTGTACACAGACTTTAGCTGTTGCAGCACGGGGAGGTGCGACGCATCCGGTGTCGACACGGTGTCTGTGTGGGAGCATTTCGATTATCATGCGTCAGTAAAGCCGGTTCTGTGATTAGTAGTAAATCTCCAACACCTGCTTTCAATTGGAGCGGCATTTACTACACAGAGCCGTAGTTCACTGACAAGCTACGCAATATCGCGTTCATTATCGCAGGCGATGGAGATTTACTACTAATCACAGAACAGACTTTACTGACGAGATGCACATGATAATCGCATTCGATTATTTGCACAGCCCTAAATATAAATATAACAATCAGTATACTAAACATTGCACATCCTGCGATGTGCCTTTGTGGATGCGCAAATCGCGATATCAATGCTGAAACAATATATCGTGCAGCCCTAGTAATCGTACTGTTGTTTTAATTGAATAATGTGAGTGTAGAGCTTTTTATGTCTCATAATCACACAGCAGCCTTGGGACTGAATGCACAAACACATCAACTACAGCAATTACACATACACATCTACAACTACAGCTTACACGTTTGTATTGGTGACTCAGAAGGCCCTGTAAACTCGAAAATATGTTCTAATTTTTTTTCCCAAAATAAAAATCTAGTTTTGTTTATCATCTGAAATGTACTGTTACTTATATTCCAATGAAATAATGAAATATAATTTCAAATGGCATAGAAATATACACACATATCATATCAGTTGGGGAGCTAAAATACATGTTTATAGTGTTTAGAAAGTTTCTAAATGTGTTGTTTTATTTACTGGTATTTAAAAAAATTTTCCTCAATGTAATAAAATACAACTTCAAAGCAAAATGCAATTGTGACATATACGTGTTTTTTCCTCTCAACAGTGCAAGTTCATTAGTCAGGTGGGACGTTTTTTTCCAAACAAAATACAGTATTTTGCTTTTTTTTTTCCAGGTGACACATGTGCCACTGTGCAGCACTAATGTTTAGTGGGTTTAACAACCAATTTGCTCTATATTGTCAAGAATTACATGTAGGCCTATTGCATCACTAAACCGTTGATATTGACACCAGCAGATGTTTGCCACAAACGCTTTTTCTGATCGAGACTGGATCAATCCTTAAATCTTAAACTATACCACTGCAGACAGTACACAAGACATGGTTCATGTCATGCTGATCTGCCCGATCCTGATCATTGGACTGATGGTTTAGTGCTGCGGTGTATTGTGGGAGCGTACTGCGACAAGTCAGAGCACGTAAGAAGTATGTGCTTTGCATGTTCTGTTTCCCATGTCATTTATAGCACTAGAGCTGTTCTTGTGGCCCACGGCTCTGAAGCATCTGCATCATAGTGTTGTCAGAAATGTAGATTTTTTTAATGCATATTGATACTGAAATATCTGAAACTGTTTCAGTACTCATTTTGTGCAGCATTGTTACACTAATACTGTACCAGCTGCTCTTTCTCGCTCTCTGTTCTCTCTGACAGTGAGCCGACACACCGCAGTCTGAGTATTTAAATGAAATAAGTATAGCAGGGTTAGAAAAGAACTTTTGTCAGTGTTGTTGAGATTTGTGTTCTTTGCTGAATTCTTGCGCTTCACGCTGGATCTCACAGCACTGGTCATGTGATCGAGACCAATCACATATATGCTTGTAGATATTGCGTGACGGATGAGTGGGAAAAGTCACGTGACTGAAACAGATGAATAATGTGTTTGTATCACGAGTCGTTGTTTTCACCGTTGCGTCTGCAGATGAACAGTGATTGCGTAACTTTCCATCTTCTCCATAGCAGCGGGAAGGTTTGTGTTTCCCGTTTGGTTTAGCGTGGCACGGCTCCTGCCCTCTTGACTTTCCATGCCACACGGCACTCTCCTTCTGTCTGCGCCGTCGTCGCCTATTTCACTCATTATTCTTCTGATGAAGATCAGTGCTCACGCTCCTCACTGTGAGTGTAATTAGTTTAGCGGAAGACAGTCTTGATGAAAACACTTCACAGGCCCCGGTATACATGACCAGCTACATTCATGCTGCAGAATGTGCCGTCACAGGGCATTCTGGGTGCTTTCATAGTGGCCCAACTTCTGCTTTCAGTGTGCATATGTGGGATGTTTGACGTATTTTATAGTCCAGCAGGCAAAACTGGAGCAGAACTGCAGCTTTTTTGATTTGTGTTGGCATTCTTTTCACAATTAAGTGATACGTTTTGAAAGTTCCTGAATGATCACACTTGTAATGCCAGTCATTCTTTTAAAATCTGGTCTTGTGCTTTCATTACAATTGCACATATTTTCTTTCAAGCCATATATTACCGTATTGTCCCGAATATAAGACGATGTTTTTTTCTTGGAAATACATCTGAAAAAACGCGGTCGTCTTATATTCAGGGTCTCAAAAACAGGTTTATTAATAGGTAATTACAACATTTGTTTTAATCACCGAAACACAACTGTATGATCTTCTTTTAATTTAGTACATTCCTTTAATCAGTTCATTCAGTGGCGAACAATATTTATGTGTTTCTACAATTTACGGATATAATTTACAAATTAAATTATCTTCATTGGAACGGATTTGGAGAAATTTAGCATTACATCTCTTGCTTTGTTTATTGCAATGACACAGCTTTTCATTTGAGAAGATGTTAACTGGTGGACTGGAGTGGTGTGGATTACTTGTGGATTATTGTGATGTTTTTTATCAGCTGTTTGATGGCATGTAATGCTACATTTCTCAGACAGTAGAAAAAGAAACATTCATGGAAAACAGTGCAAGAAAACATTAAGGGCATGAGGATGTTAATACTCAATAGGGGTGTAATGGTACACAAACATGATGTTTCGGTACGTACCTCAGTTTTGACGCCACCGTTTGGTATGGTTTCGGTACAGCAGGAGGAACTTTTTTTTTTTTATTAAACAATGGTTGGTTACACTTTATTTCGATAGTCCACTTTAGACATTCTACTAACTATAAGTAACTTTGTAACTACATGTCAACTACATGTCAACTAATTCTCATTAATTTGCAACTACATGTCTACTAACTCTCAGAGTAGACTGTTAGGGTAGGTTTAGGGTTAGTAGAATAAGTTGACAAAGAAAGTGTTAGAAGATATTAAAGGGGTCATATGATGCTTTTTTAAAGATCAGTATTTGGTGTAACAGAATATGTTGACATGCTTTAATGTTCAAAAAACACATTATTTTTCAAATACTATACATTATTGTAGGTCCTCTATGCCCCGCCTCTCTCAAACGCTTCAGTTGCAAAGTTACTTACTGTTAATAGAATGTCTAAAGTGGTCTATCAAAATAAAGTGTTACCCAATGGTTTATTGAACAAATTGCTTTTCCTTTAAATAAATTCAGTTACAATTAACATTTTCTTAGGGATAAAAATGTACCTCAGCTTCTGCTCTAAACTATAGGGAGCCCTTTTACATCACTATAAGGTTAGCCCAAACTTAAATTCAAATACTATTTATTTTTAACCATAATAATCAACACTCAAATTAAAAATTTGTATGCAAACATGTAAATTGCAGTTTTTAAAGTAACTTCTAAATTATACAATTTCTATTTGTTGTTGAAATCATTTACACAGTGGCTGCCATAACTTGTTTCATAAAAGATTTATTGAAACATACATTAAATAATTAAGACATCACTAACAGGTAAAGTAAAATATAATGAAGTATATAGTGTAATATTTCTCAAAATGCTCTTCTCTAGACTTTCTCATTGCTCTAGCAAATAACGAGCTGTAGACACTGATGACTTGCCTGAGGTAAATGAAATG